>NW_028262290.1:102795000-102945000 GCF_047370975.1 Nipponia nippon | reverse complement strand
AGCAGAGGACTGGTGCTGGCAGAGTCACATTGAGAAACAGAGACCATACATATAGCAGGCAATTAAAACACAGTAAATCAAAAACTTTTTCAGCAGTTCCTTCAAAAAAAAAAAAAAAAAAAAAAGGGAAATAAACAACTGCCCAACTACTTTGGGTTAAAACTTAAACTAGAAAAAAAGCTCTGTGTGACAGGAAGAAGGAAAAAAAAAAGCCTATACCTCAGACCCTGAAGGCATCAGTAAGAATCTTATTTTCAGCTGAATCACAAGTCATCTATCTTTGCTTTTATAAAAGAAAATATTTGAGTGGATTCCTTGGAGACTATGAGATTAAGGAAAGATTCCACAAAGTCGCCAATCGTAAAAGAAATGGAACTGAATGATGTTTTGTATAAACAGTGTTTTGGGATACATTCCAACAGATATGATGGGAAGGGAATTAGCTTTAAGAATACAAAGAGCAATCCGCTCTTTGCAACCTAATCCACAGTCTAAACCACATTATTTTCATCCAGTACAAGCTGGAGTGCTGACTTTCATGCTAAATCTATCCACAGGCTTTCACTCTGAACTGAGGTAAAAAAGAAGGGCAAAGATCATATTTGTTAAGAATATGACAAGCTTGTTACTTTAAGGGTGCAAACAGAACTAAGCAAATTATCTTAGTTATGATCACTATGTTAGGCCTATATCAAAACAAATACTATGTCCTGATATGTACAGAACTTTGCTTTCCCTCTA
Source organism: Nipponia nippon (assembly GCF_047370975.1). Taxonomy (NCBI): domain Eukaryota; kingdom Metazoa; phylum Chordata; class Aves; order Pelecaniformes; family Threskiornithidae; genus Nipponia; species Nipponia nippon. The sequence goes on along the minus strand of NW_028262290.1, from coordinate 102,944,259 downwards.
GATATTCATCACTGTAGACTAAGATTTCAAGTCATGTGAATCATGATGGTTACTGAGCCTCCAGTACTGAGTGAGGGAAATACATCAGACTTCAGCTGCATAAATTAAGAAGTCTCATAAATGAAAACACACAGATGATCTGTTTTTCTGTACTTTCTCTACATGAAAAGGCAGCTAGCCAGCTAAACAGTAATGCCTATAAACCATCCAAATAAAAGACTTGAACGTCAGGTGAGTGTCTATTTCAAGAATGCTCTGCAGGTCTCTGAAAGATCCTAGTTTCTGATATTTAGGACATCCCTCTTTCATAATAATAATAAAAAAAATAATTACTATACTTGTAACATACCCACCACAAAAGCTAATCTCTCTATTCCTCCTTATATCATTCCTTTCCATATTGGAAAAAATTGAGCAAATTCAGAAAAATATGAAAAGAATTATACAAATTATGGAAAATGATGCAAAAAAATATATAGGCTTTTCTAATAATCACTAGAGTTATTAAATAAAGATATTAGGCATACCTAACTTTCTACACAGTTGCAGTCTCAAGTTTTAGAACGGTAAGTTTCAGGAATGTGCGCGTGCATTTTTACTAAGGAAAGCATATAGACCAACGCCACAATTAAGTGAAAGGTTTCAGAATTCCAATAAAATACATGCAGTAAGAAAAAAAGTACACACAAAAATCAGTGCCAACTGTGGTACATTGCTCTTATTAACAAACACTCGATACACAAAACATAACCCTAACGTAGGAAAACACATACTGGTGTATTGCCACAACGCCAGTATTTTGGTTAGCACTGCTTTGGCTCACTCGCTGCCAGCGCAGACTCGCAGGCAAAGCCTTATGAAGGTTGTGCAGTTCTAAACAATCAGATGAGGTTACAAATATCATCTGAGAGGCAGTGCCTTTTGCCCCTACCCTCTCCACCTCTCAGCAGCTGCATTTTGCCAATGGCATGATTAACTCTGAATGGCAACAAAGCTGTAAGGAGCAATGCAAGTAAAAAAGCAAACTCCTGCAACTGATTAGCAGCAGTGGAGGCAGCAGCTGAGAGGAAACAGCCATCAGGGACCGCCCCTTTTAACAGCTCACCAGAATACTCAACACAAGCCAACTACACAAGGAATCTCCCTTTTGCATTGTCTTCTGTAGAATGATAAAATTTCCAAATGGTTTCTATATTTTACCAAAAATAATCTATTTTAGCCTAGTTCACTACAGGTAAAATACACTGTATTTCTGGTGAATGAGCAATAAGTTGTTGCTATTCTGTAACTTGATCTATTTTAAGAGTTGCTCAGACTGTTTTGTGAGATTAATCTGTTTTAGGGACTACTGCAGAAATGGTGTACTCCACCATTGATCCTTCCTGAAACACTGGTGTGAAATGACATTGAGCTGCTGAGCCAAATTCTAAAATATATTCATGTTTAAAACATACTAAAAAAGAACAAAATCCAAGCAGCTTTTAATGGGAGTCTCCAAAACGGGAAGTGATGTATCTCAGAACATCAGCAAGTAAAATTCTTGGTGAAAACCACAAAAATTTAGGACTCCGAGTTAGACATGGCTTATGGCTAGTCATTCACATCCTGGAACCTATCAATTTTTATCCTCCTATATTCTTATAATAGGGAATGAATATAACATTGTAAGAATTTTACAGCTATGAATAAATTTTTGGGCTTAGCGAAATCAATGGGAGAGTTTGCTACTAACTCTAAAATAGAGTAAACCCAGAAATTTACCCAGAGTACCATGAGAATTCTTTCTTACTACCAAAGAGCCATTCCCTTGCTTGTTTTGTATATTGTTATCTAACAATTATTTTGTTCAGAGCTAAATAGTATATTGTTGCACATACTTTGCCTTGCAGTAGGACTATAAACAGAAAGTGGTACCAGGTGAAGTAGAAACATTGATTCAACATCCATGCCCCAAGCGCACAGTGCCATAACACACTGTAGGCAATCTCTTCAGTTCAGTACTTGAGCAGCAGTTAGGCTGGGCGACTCAGACGTCACACAGCAATGCAGCGCACCGTGCTGAATTACATGTAGCCAGAAAAGACCTATCACATGACTTGGTATACCAATTGCGTAATATGTTTAAATTGTTGCTTTCAGAACAAATTAGAAGTTACGGCACAGGTTATTCTGGGACTTTAACTTGTGAACTGATAGCAGGCCACATCATGGAACAACTTATTCTCTAGCCCAGGGACATAACAGCAAAGTAGATAAGCAAGTGATGATCTAATATTATATTCCAGATGCCAAAGAAAATACATTGGGATCAAGTCTGCTCTAAGGCTACCGTCATCATGTGCATGCAAACCCAACAGTAGCAGTATTCGAGGTATAGCAGTACTATGAAACACTAAGTTGTATGAGAAATGAAGTCCAGTACCTTAAACTGACCACTCTCTCTTACTGTTTTTTTGTTTATGTTTTTTTTTTTCCCCCGCCCTTTGATCTCTTGTGCCCCTGTTTCCCATTTGTAGTATTACCATTTTATTACTTTTGGAGAGAAGAATGTAAAAAAGAAGAGTATAAAAAAAAAAAATACACTGTTATTTGAGAAGCACTGGTAATGTGGATAAAAATGCCCTACCAAGTCTCTGAAAAGAAGCAATTGCAAAAGTTGTAGAGTGTGCTGTAAATAAAATACAGGAGTGTACAAAAAAACCTGGTACAACATACTAGTTTACATTAAGTGAATTCTGTCCACATACGCACCCAAAGAAGTCAATCAAGACTTTCAGTCTTATTGTTTTCTTATTGTTTTAATATAGTGGTATAAAGGTAGTATTCTCCCAGTTTTCTATATATGAAAGAAAACTGAAAACCTCAGTTCCTTTATGTGGAACTGTACTTCTTCCATACTAGTCATCTGAGGATTGAAATCCCCACTTCCACACTTCTTCTATTTCAGTTAACGGAGTTACTGATAATAATAGTAGGTAGATATCTTTCTGACTCAGAGTGAAGGACAGAAATTTTGCTTTTGGTTTGCCAAAACACTGCTGACTCTTTCCAAGCATCAACGTTCCTATGTTCTAATCCCGGTTTTGGAAGAACAATGCTGGCTCCTCTGCCAGCCATGGAGAGAAAAGCACCGGTACTACATTACGTGTATTTCCTCATGGCCTGATCCAACCAAAAGAGGGATTCTCATACTTCAAGGGAAGCTGGTGGTTAAGCACTTTCTTGGACAGAAGCTCTGGGTACAGGGAACAAACTAAGTTTGGGGACTACTTACTACCTGTAGGTGACAGCTTTCTCAATTTTATCCCATACCAAGGGGAGTTTTTAGGAGGGTTAAGCACAGCACACCATACTGCAGTAAAGAGTGCTACATAAACCCTTTTCTTCTTATAAATCCTTGAAATTTGTCATTAAGAGCCACGTAACAGTTTTCAAGGTTCTGCTTTTACCCTAGGCACTACAGGCATACAGCCATAGAAAGCCATTCTTCTCAAATAGACTATGAACATCAAATTATCAATGTAATAAGAAACATGCAAGTGAAGTTACTGGGCCCTTGCATAATAGTGCAGCAGCAGGATAAAGTCAATGCATTTCTAAGGCCCTTCTGAAGCTCTTCAGGTAACAGCAAATTCTTGTTTGTGCTATCTGACAGGGGATTTCATGGGGCACTTTCTTCCCTTGGTCCATACCAACACGCAAGATTCATGATATGATTCCACTTCTGTTATGGAGAAGACTGGTGGCATAGTACAGAACAGCCACTAATGTTAACACATGTACTTATGAACAGAAATGCAAGTCAGACTCACGAATGTCAGCCTGAGGTGGAACAGATAAGAAGGGCTTACTAATGCAACTATAAGATATTGGACAACCAAATTTAAGGATGTTCAAAAGAGTGTGTCAAGGCAGGAGAAGCATATATTTTGAAAATGCTATGCTGAACAGGTAAATTGGTGAAGTGGTATCAATTTCTGGGAACACATGAATCTGCTCCAGCCACTCTATTTCACTCCAAATAGAGAAGTGGATGGGGGGTATCCTTTTTCAGGAAACATTATTCAAAAATTATTCTCATGAAATGGGGGAGAGAGAAGGACAAGCATAGAGAAGCCTTTTAAATGTAGAGAACTAAATTTGGTCACAAAACACTAAGACAAGAAGTTTTGTGGGACGAGAAAGAGAGAAAGGTGAAGTGATTTTGCCTCAGTTTACCAGAAAAGATTTTTTTTGTTGTTGTTGTTACTTCAAGGCTCACCAGTGAGGCCATTTTCAAATAACCAAGGGCAACACACACACACACAAAAACAGTTCTTAGGTTTTCATTTGTTTAAAAAAACAAACAAACACAACAACAAAACAAAACCCAAACAACGAACATTTGCAAAATCAGCAAAGCACCAACCACAAGACATAGTATTTAGCTTTCAGGCTAGTTAAGAATTAGGGAAAAAACTATATTACTATTTTGATGAACACTGAATGGTTACTATGTAGTTTTACTTCTGATGTTAAAACGTAACAGCAGATGTAGAATTCCATAATGTAAGGCAAAAAAAAAAAAAAGTGGTTTGAATGCTGCTTGTAAGGATTAGCAATATAAAAACTATTTTTGTACTAATCTGAAGCACAATAGGCAGATTATATGCTGTAGCTCCTTTACAGAGGCTACTGATTTCTCAGGAGTTCTATTTAAGATAATTTCTACTCATTTTGATGCATTACTGTGTATGTTCTGAGTGTGTATATATATTGCATAGTCCAAGTAATTTTAATGTTTCACTCTTAGCACACAAAATACATTCCCTCGAATTTATTTCCGTCTCCCTCCAAATATATTGTGTTTTTTTTAACTTTACCCCCCAAATCTGTTGCTACTGATGGAAACAGGTCACATTTGCAGAAGGGCTGTGCTAACAATCTTGCTTTCTATGAAGACCAAAACTGCAAAAGCAATTCTAAATTTAGATAATAAAAAAACTATTCTGCACTTTAAATAGGTAAGAATGAGAACACTGCAAAATGCCAGACGAAATAAATAAATAACCTTAGTTTGTTAATTTCTCTCTTGTTTAATTAACACCTATAAATGACCTTTAGCATTGACAAGTCCAACTTCATCCAGAAAGCCAAGGTTTAAGAATATCTATCCAAATAGGATTGATTACTGATTACAGCATTGTGAGGAGCACAATCCAATCTGATTTTTTTTTTTTTTTTTTAAAGGCTGGAACTGCATTCTTGAGTAAGCTGATGTGACTGCCAATGAGGTAAAATGCAGAGAGTCATTACACTATAATAATGTTGATGATACCATTTCTACATTTATCAAAAGCACAGAATACATATCATTTTAGACTGACATTCAACCTTGTCAGAAATAATTTTTCTTTATATTGTTTGGAATTAAAAACACATTGAATTGATCCATTAAGAAAATTTTCTTCTCTCTTATCTTTGTGTTTTTCAGACTGTGTCTGCATCCTTAGGCAATGAAACAATTTTTATAATTGTAATAAAACCACAAAGTGTTGACTTTAAGTTAAAAAAAATGTTGCTTGAATGACTAAATACTTCAGCACACAATAAATCCTGATAAGTTTAACATACAGATAAACCACATGCTTGAACAGGTACATATATTTCAGTTTTTCATATGTAAGTTTGCTTAAACTTATTTCAGTTTTTGTCTTCTGCTCAGTGTTTATAGAGAAGGTCTGCATCTCTAAAATTTAATATTGGTTTAGTCAAAAAGCATCTACCCTTAAGCAGGAAAACTAAAAATCTGCCATTAGAACAACAGTTTATAGTCGTAAGTACAGCAGTAATGTTATATTCCAGCAAGAAATACAACTGAAGCATCTATCCGTATTTCAATGAAGACAGGAACGATAAAAGAGTCAAGCTGATGTATTTCTTGCTTATTTCTGGACATAGAAGTTTCAGTTCGGCAATGTAAACTGAGAATCATAGAGCTCAGTGTTTGTTTTCTCCCAAAGCCAGAAGACATTAACATCACTGAACTATATTCCCAACGAGAGCATATCAACACATTCTACAGGAAAATCTCTAGAATATTATTTTTATTTGTTTTCAAAGAGCAGCAGAGAGAGACAATCTGCCATTTAAAACCAGTTCCACATAGTATTTGGAACAATTCGTCTCTAAAGCAGAAGAGGGGGCAGACTTATTTCCTTTCGAGTTTGCAGCAGTATCACAACTGATCAATTTAATTTCAATTTTGTTTCAGCAACAGTTAGGTGCAGACTTTTTTTTTTTTTAATGTTCAAATCTTTACTCTCGCAACTGTAATATATCTTTTAATCTCAAAGACTATTTTAGACTCCTTTTCCCCTCCTTTTGGCTCTTAATGCTACATACCCTATCCAACATGTAATCGTTATTGTCAAGCTTGAGAAAACACAGGAAGATTCCCCCTCCCAAATACACAGAGGAGGAATGAACTGACTAGTGCTTGTCTAGCTGCTGCAAGGCTAACTAGCACAGAATATCACCTACAGGCACTAAGTGTCTTATCTTACAGAAGTATGCAAAACAATCTTGCCCCATGGTAGAAGATACAGAGACAGTAGGATCCTAACTCCACAGAAAGGTAGAGTTAAAACTACATGTTAAAAAATGTTGACAACTATTTTTTACGCTGAATTTCTGCATTTTACTGCTTTTACTCATCTGTGATAGCCTTAAGTGTTTTTGTTTTCAGTTCCCAAATACATCCTTACTGGTCACGTTACTTGTTGGCTACTGCTTTAAATGATGATGTTCAGTCCATAGAGAGAAAAACCCCACGCCAATATTACTGTTGAAGAATTGGTACACACAAGACTCATTTACACATTTACAGAATAATTTGAAAGACAGCTGACACACAGTTGATGCAGCTGATGTAGAAAATAGGCTCTAGAGAAAGTCCTCCCCTGCTCAGTATAAGATTAATTTTTAAATTTTTGAAATATTCTATAGAGCAACTACCAAAGCAGAGACATTTAAAGCAGGTAATTTTACATATACTATATTAGGCCTTATTCTTCACATTTAGTAGATTCCTATCAGCTAACTATGGTACAAAGAACTAAGCACCTCCAAGGAACAAATGAATATACGTATTTAGAATACTGAACATTTTAATAGGTCAATGACTACTTGAAAGGCCTTCGGACAACTAATGAGTACAGGTCAGTTATACAAGCATCACCTGTTTTACCAGTGTCAGATAACATACTACTTAAAAGCATGATTTCTGATTAGAATAGACTATTTCCATTGGAAGGGACCTACAAGAACTATCGAGTCCAACTGCCTGACCACTTCAGGGCTCACCAAAAGTTAAAGCATGTTATTAAGGGTGTCGTCCAAATGCCTCAAACACTGACAGGCTTGGGGCATTGACCATCGCTCTAGGAAGCCTGTTCCAGGGTTTAACCACCCTCTTGGTGAAGAAGTGCTTCCTCATGTCCAGTCTAAACCTCCCCTGAATTGTTCCTAAGCTAATTATTTTAGATAGTGTTCATACACTGGTAGCGCAATATATGCCAGATAATATTATTAGGATTTGGCTCTGAGCCCATTACATGTGCATGTGTACACTTCGTATCTTCCTTCTTAGTGCTTCATGAAAATTCTAAGTTTATTTAGGTTCCCGCTGCAGATGAAAACACAACAATTGTAGCAGCTGTAATATTAAAGTATTATGCAAGCAAAGGTGGCACATGTATTGTCATAACAGTAAAAACCATGCTGCATCTTGTCAACATGCTGCTGGATCTCTTTTGTAGGTTTATCTGCTACTTAATCTTTTGCTTATGAAAATTTGGAGCAACTATTTTAGTCATTTTGAAAACCTCAGGCAAATTTTAAACACAAATCCTTTTACTCTTTATCATAGTTTTCTGTTTGAAATATTAATGCAAAAAAAAAAATTTTAACAAACATCTACTAAAAATCTAATACACCTCCAGAATCTGTTGAATGTGGGTAAAGCATATTACGTTTATGCATACTTCCCTATCATTTACTATATTAAATAATGTCATTTTAAACACCTGTGAGAATTATTTATTAGTCAGACATTGTTCAGAATTCTTAGAGAAAGATTCTGTTACTAAAGGGCTCATCTTTGTATCAGATAGAATAGAAAATAATTACGCACCATAAACATTCTGGTTCCATTTTACTCTATTATTTTAAAACTTATGTTACAAAGATTGTAATAATAGAAGGCCATCTTAATCCACGTAATGGTACACATCACCTGTCTCTGTCAATGAGACATTTAAAAGCATCTCTTTATTAGAAACACAAATCAATACACTCAGGGGACTGCAATAACTGCTTCAAGCAATTTGTATTATTTCATTCTTGCTGTTCCTGCTCAGAGCAACTTATTATGACTGGCGCGAAAATGGCAACCTGTCACAATTGATTTTTTTCTAAACCTCTTGCAAAAATTTTTTCCTTTCTTAATATAATTAAGTATCTTCTTCTTACTAAACACAGGTCTAGGTTGTAAGATACAGCCTACAACTGAAGTTCCATTTCTTCATAATTGAGGGCCCTCCCCAACTCACATTAGAAACATTACCGATGAAATGAAGACCTATTTGCTTCGTTTTGAACTGAAAGAAACTTGTACAGAGGGAAGCACTCAAGCTTCTGGGATCTTGTCAACAGACAAATCTCTTGACAATGTTTTCATTGCTTACAAAAATCCCTGGAAGAGCACTCTGGGTACTGACTGGAACCTCAGTTATCTCGCTCTACTTCCTCTGGGAGCCCAAAAAAGTTTTAGTCGTCTGTTATAAACACTCCTTAAAACTACTGCGTAACTTTGGCCAAATACTTTACAGTAATATAATCTGAGAGAAGTGAAGTGGGAATTAATATTTAGCTGTAAGATAGAAGTATAAAAGTCTGAAGATGCGCCTTTATGCTTGGAAGACAAACGTTTCCATTAGTACCTGTAACACTCCTAGCTAAAGGAAGAATTATTTTACTTCTGAAATGAGACAGAGGCAGAATTCACTTCTCATACCAAAGTTCAAGTCAGTCTAGCACACAAGAAATACATGAGTAAGAGCTCATGGTTTTAGGTACCTCTGTTTTTAAGTTTTATGAAAACAAAAGTAGGAAATCCCACAGCAAGGCTAACTTACCTTATTTTTTGGATTGGATGTGTTCATTACACTTCGAGTTTCCTTGCCTGTGTAAATGACAACACCAATTACAGTTCCTGTAAAACAAACAAAACAAAAAGTAAAACAGAGGTGTCAAGTAGTTAAGAGAAAATTTGTCTGAATTAAAACTTGCAGTAATTTACAGTCCCTCAAACAAATCAATTGTATGAAAAAGCTCAAACATTTATGCAATGTACGTAGTATTGTGAATGTTGTTTTTCAGAATTGACTATCATGTATCATTATAACTTCTTTAATTAACATCCATAAAAATGACAACATGTTTTCCTTCTTTTTAATGGAAACAATACCTTCAATGTTACTGGTTAAAAACTTACATTTGAACTTAAAATTGTCTCCAACTGTTTTCAGAAGTTAACACACAGCATAAATAACTGCCCTTCACAAGGAATACAAAAATGAGTACAATGGTGCTGAACACATCAGACACAAATTGCCTGCTAGCTCCGTCATCTATAATGATGTAAAATCTAGTTCACCCAATTAATTACTTTGATAGAATCTCATAGAAAAATATTGTCCTGTTCATTAACTTATAAAAATGATTCCGCAGTTCCAATTATCTTTTAGTCAATATTTAGTGGATGGTATAGGAAAACTTGGCTTCAGCATCACTAAATAAATTTTCACATTAAATAAAAATTTAGGGTTTTTTTAGTATGCCACTATCACACTTTCTAGCACAGAACATAATCCTTATTTCTATTACTTTTTCAAGTGACCTGAAATGGCTTTATGGCAGTACAACCAATAGTGTGATATTTTTTGTTGTCTTTATAGCATAAAGAAATAATTAACCTAACTTGTCAGAAACACCCTGCTCAGAAAACTTTAAAAAATGTAGAAGTATTACACATTTGTCCAACATTAAGTAACTTTATTTGTCTTTGGCAATCAGGACCATGTGCAAGATCTGCTGTCACCACTCTTGCAGTGTAACAGGTCGTAAAAAAAATTGAAGGAACACACACAAAAAAAAGATGACAGTTAAAGATGTTGGCATTAAAGAAAGGAAATTTCATTTACTCAAAAATGAGAATGCAAGTGAAAACTTTGAATCCACATACAAAACATCAGTGATTATACATTACATCCTCTGGACAATTAAAAATTACTTTTTCTATTATTTTTCTCTCCATACTACAGCTTTTTCTTAAGGCTTCCCTTGACAGAACATTTTGCCCAAAGCTAGTTTGCCTCTGCTGACAGTTCCACATGCAAATCTGTGCATTAGTATATAGGTAACATGTCCCTGACACACCCCAAAATTCCTCCTGACTTTTGTAAAAGAATAGCCATTGATCTGTAATTTCTGAAATCTTTCTACTGGTCTCCAACCAATGCCCATATCCCTTTGCGCCACTTTATTTTGGGGTGATCCTCTGCGCTGACCTCTGTCCAATGGCCAGAACACACTGGACGATATCTTGTAGGGAATCCCCTCCCCAACAATCTCTGCCTTTGCAGCTCCTTAGTTCAGTAGAAGATGGGGAGGACTTCTCCATTCCAGCTGGCACCTTTCCATTAAGTTTCACCTGGCTAGGCTGCTGCAGCTCAGGAAAACAAGCTGTCCTATTTGTCTTGTATTTTGCTCCTTGAAAAGCTGGTTTCAAAGGTGAAAGTCAGATAAAAGCCATTTTGACTACTGAATTTTGATCATAATTTTAGCTAAATCTGAGCTGCTACTTCTACTGAGGCATTGATCCTTGATTTTAAACTTTTGGGGCTGTCAGATACTAGCACAGTATCACTGGTAAATCTAGGGTTCCTTAGACCTGAATTACATCAGTGTAGGGAACTCCAAGCCTAACTTAAGTGTTGTCCCACAGTGGTTGCACCAGGGACAGTTCCGGTGTTCTGGAGAGGTTTTTTTACCCACTATCCTCAGCAAATCTAAGCTTAATACCAGCTGTGAAGAAAGATGCATACTTGGCACTGAACTCCATGCTGGCCCACACCAGAAAGAACTGAATCCAATTTGAGGTTCCTGGAAGCATAACTGTACTACAAGCCTGGGCTTACTAAAAGCAATGACTCAAGTATTTTTCTGTATGGGCCTCTATGCAAACTGGCTCTCATGTAAACTGGGCAATCACTGATTTGTAACAGCAGAGCGGTTAATGAAGAAGAGATAAGTTACAGGAGATACCACTAGAATGAACATGTGGGCCTGGAAAAGAGAGAAAAGAGGACTTGTGCAGAATTAATACACACAAATAGTCAGACATATTCCAAATCCAATGTGTGATCATAGTAACTTTTGGTGTCTCCCAAGCACTATGTGAACCATAGAAAAACAAAAGAGTGCTCAAATTAATTAAAATCGTGTGTAGGACTTGGCACTAAATAGTGCTTTTTACAGCTGTGCAGTTATACAAATTGTTCTGATTTTATCTAAAATGACTTTGCAAGACTGACACCTGCCAAAATGATCACAAAATTACATTAATACAAATCTCCTCTTAACAGATATCTCAGCAGGTCTCTCAGAAAACTGCATTATCTTGTTCAAAGTTTGAACCACACTGATCATTACAGTAACTGGACAGCAAAGAGTTAAAGTCCATACTGTAGTGGACCTTTTGAGGCTTTTTAAAATGTAACTGCTGACTTTCGTCTCTCCTTTTCCAAAAGGAAATCTACCAAAGCTTTCAACAAACACAAACACTGCAGTCAGTGACATCACAAACACAAATTATCTGAAAAATAAGTAATTTAATTAAAGATAACCTAAGAGATTTTCTCAATACTTAGTGGTTTAAATTATTTGGTTATATTTAAAGTTGTTTCTTCAGTGGTAGCAGTTTTTCAAGTTTTCACTAACCAAAACTTCCTTTCCTTCAGGCACTATTATTAATTCCACAGCAATAACATAGATATTAAGAATGGCACATAGACCCCGTACCTTGCTGCTACCTTTTTGAAACTCACTGGGATGTTGCCTGCAAGTGGAAAAAGTCAGAATATTTTTTCCCCTCTCACTTATTAAAGAATAACAAAAGGATAGCCACATACTTTGGACTTGAGAGAGGGGCTTTTGATTTCCACTCCTGCCAGAGGCTTCCAGTGTGATCCTGGCAAATCAGTCTTTTTACTTTCTGTGGTTAGGATAAACATCATGCACAGAGTCACCAGATCTCTGTCAGGGCTTTACAGCAAGGAGCAGAAAGCACTTCAGATTTGGTAGCAGTAGGAATCTCCATTTAGATATCTAAACTATCAATTCTGAGACTAGAACATCTAGGTATATAATATATATTAGGTGTGACAAAATGGTGATTTTTTTTTTTTTTTCCCATTTAGCTTACTGTTATTCTAAGGGGTAAGGAGACATACTGAAACCAAGGAAATTAAACACCTTCCAAATGTACAAATTTGAGGAATCTCACTCTCCTGAACTTCATTTGTTGATATAAAAAGGCTGTGGAATAGTTTATTCTTGAGTTGTTTGATACTACATGATTTTGTTGAACCAATTTTTTGGTTCCCAAAATTCAAAAAGAAAATAAAAATTCTCTTAAATTATAGCAAGTATTTGTTCTTGTCACTTGCAGTGTTCTAGCAATAGGCTTTTTTTTTTTCTGTAGAATCCATTATTGTAGTATCCTGATATTTTCATGAGCTTTGGTAATCTGCATTCAACATGTAGTTGATAAGATTCCTTGAAACCTTTATACACTTACATCTACTGTTACTGATCTGCAAGATGATTGATTTGTGGTCTCTCTCCTCTAGAACTGTCAGGACATCAGCAACCAGAGCTCAAGTTTTCTGAGGTATTCCCCACATAATTCCCCAAACGCTTTTCCTAGTCTGACCTTGACCTGCTATATCACCTTGACAAATAGCAACAGCATGTGTCTTGGAGATAGTGGGCTCTCCTAGCTCCCCTAGCTGATGCAACGTGTTTTATGTAATATGTCAAAGGGAATATCAGGAAATTCAGCATATATTTAATTACTGGAAGGAGGAAAATGGGAAGCAGAACCCCCTCGCCCAACAATTGTCCTGTATGTCCTATGCAAAACCTTTTTTAAAATAAAATAAGGCTTTGTATCTGCAACTCAGCTACATATTCTTTTCCTGGGCATCAGTGATGTAGCTCCCTGTCTCCCCCCCTGAGACTGACAGCATCAGTCAGTAATAGGTCAAGATAACAGTACAGATTGACCTAAAATGCTTTGTAACAACCTCCAAGGGGTTGGCAAGGGCATAACATAGTCCCAAGAGCAATGGTTCACACATTTGCTTGGCTTAGTAACAGATGATGTCCGGGCTGCTTTAAGAGCACTGGAGGAAGCAGCCTTCCAAGCTAGGATGCCTTAAAGACTGCCATACTGAAGAGTCTTGAGGTAAATGAAGAGATGTACAGGCAATGTTGCAGGGCAGAACTCTACCCCCTACCATCTGGGCACAAACCCACTTTCTTGAATCAAAGCAGCAAAGTAATAGAATATTAGGCTTGCACATAGACGTTGTATACTTTGGGGTGAAAAACACCTGCATGTAACAGAACTGTGAGCCTAGACAGTAAGGAGACTGAAGTAAGATACAAGTGTGGTTGAGGTGAGGTAGCTATCTACAGCATAGAAAAACAGTAGACTTTCACATGCTATGGGCTGTTTATTCTTCTGTTTTTATGGAATCTGAGTGGCACTTGTCTGTAGAGGTTGTGTACAAGCATAATCTTCCACTAAATTTTTCAGATATAATCAAGAACTGTGACAGCCCATGGTAGGGGAATGTATGTAGACAGTTTATATGTGTTTATAATGCAGTCAGACAGTGAAAAGTGTTTTTATTAACAAGATTTTAAGTTGTCACAAATCTTAGAAATTCAATTATGAAGCCTAATTTAAAAAAAACACTATTAAAAAATCAAAATTAATTAGCTTAGCATCAAGTATCCTAACTTAGCTACGTACATTCAACTTGGAAGTGAGATGAAAACAACTGAATGACACATCAGTTATCAACCAAATCTCAAACATCTTAATTTTAACAATCCGCTAATTGTTTTGCTTTATGGTCTTCATGACTATAAGTGCACCTATAGTACCTTATAAATCCCTTATTAGATAAGAACAGACCGAAGGCAATAATTTCCTGCTCTTCGTTAAAGGCCTAATCCTGTTAAATGCTAAAATTACCTCCACAGAGGTGCTGAGCAATTCTTGAAATCTGGATTTATGATGCCATACAGAACAAATATCCAAATAGAAATCTTATATGCTTGATAACTGCATTACTTACAGGAGAGGAGCACATTATCACAATATTAAATTGTAGTTAATACACGAGATGATGTAGGTGAAATTAATGATATGCCAAAGTTTAGATTAAGAAGATATAATTATATGTCACAACATCAAGGAAATTATTTCTCTTTGCTACCTTAATACAACCAACTTCTGTATGCACATAGTGACACCATTTTTAAGTACTTGATCATGTTATTTTTCCCTTCAGAAGGGGCTGCTGTCTTGAAGAGCCATTCAGTGTTTTTACTTTGTATCATTCAGCGAGTTGCCCTGAGTCTCGCTTAGAGTCTTACTCCACTATTCAAAACCATGCTCCAACAAGAGAATTATCTTCTCCTGTGTTTTTCTACTACCATCATTAATAATGAACCTAAGTCCTTCATAAACAATTAAACCTTCACAAGACCCCTCAGAAGTAAAAAAAAACCCATATGCTAAGGCATAAATTTTAAGACACTTTGTTTCCATTAATTTGGGTGCCAACCTTAGATGGCAGATCAAGAGGCCTCAAACATTAGCTACACTTCTAAACAAAATCAAATCATCTACCCTGGAAACAAAAACATGAATGGTTTTCAATTAAAATTCAAAATTACTAATTCAGAATTACTGACTGCAAATGTATACTCTTTGAGTGTAGTTTTCCCCATATATAAATTTGGGGAAAAGCAAACTCAAAACAAATTTACACAGTATTGAAATCTATAATTCATGAGCAGCATCTTTTTACACACAGTTACAGATCTTGGCTACTTAAGTTAAAAAACCTAACTGTGGACAATTTTAGGCATCGTCCATTTGACAGAACAGTTATAGAGAGAATAGTTTCTCCGTGCAATCAAACCCAAAACTACTGAGCATCAAAGAACATGACTATCTTTTCAGACTCTGGAAAGGAGCGCTCAGTCAGACTCCTTTGCCACCTCCTCAAACGTGATCTCTCCCCCACAACCTTCCAGCAGGCCCCTCACTGATGTAAGAAGCCTTCATAGTAGAAATGAACTTTACAAGTTAGGTGGAGACCCTTTTTTACTTTCTTCCCCTCCCTCCATACCCCTCCTCCTCTTGGCTCATACTTCCAGTTGTTCCAATTCCCTGTTTTAAATCCTAACTCCTTTTCAGAAATCATGCTCTCCCGATTCCTTATTCTCAGTCTTTTTGTGCAGAAGAATAACCACAGCCCTTTTTTCTACAGTCCTTTTGACTTTTCTTACATAGAGCAAAACCAGAATAATTTTCTGCACTTAAAAATGGCTTAAAGCCTGAACACAGCATCTAGATAATGTGAACTCCTTATAATATCTGAGACACATATGAAACATTACCAATATTTAGATCCCATTATTTTAAAATTACATGACTGTATAACTGATCTATACTTTCTTACTAAGATTTTGCCTGATAGAAGATTTTAAGCAAACTTTACCCACAGCATGGAGTATACATAGAACTAAAAAAATACAAAACCACCCTTACTTTTCAGCAGGACCCTATCCACAGTGAGGTGAACAGGGCACTTTACAACCTGAAGTCTTAATTAAAACAAAAAGGTCAGTGACTTTAGTGTGGTACAACGGACAGCACTACTGAAACAGCAAAATTTAAGTAAAAAAAATACTAAGGCGGATTAAAAAGGTATGAAGATATTGTGAGTAGCATGATGAAACCAATGGGAAGGCAGACAACACAGGAGAAAGAGATTAATAGCCTGGAAGACAAAGATTTTCAAAAGCCATTTATATTTCACATTGTAAAAATAAAGATACGTTTCCACAGAAAAGTTTTTGGATACATTATCAGCTTTGCTATTGCAACACTTACCTGAAGCAACAACAGTGCTTGCCCATAATGTATTTTCTATGCTTAGGCTTTCATGAACTGCTGGATCACTGTCTTCCTGTTAAAAATATGAACAGCTAATAAGTAAATCAACATCACAAATAGTCATAGGTAAGAACAATGCCAAACCATCTGAATAAGAATAACTTGCACAGGATGCAGACATCCTTGTATCAATCATTGTACAATAGTATTCATTGCACATACTTTATTTGTCTGTGCGCACACACAAAAATAACTTTCCAAAAAGTGAAATACTGCTTGAAGTTCATATTACTTAAACCCAATTATATTCAAAGAACTAAAGTCTATAGTGTTTTAAAAGGAACATATTCTTTTCCTCAGATGTATCAAATTGCAGAACAGTTTGCTATACCAATCAGTTAAAAGTGAGTTATCAACACTAACCACCAAAATTTAATACACTGTTCCCTATGACAATTTAAATCATCTATAATTCATACAAAAAGTTATGGTCATCATCATTTTGCAACCCAAGTGACATCATATCAACTTCAGGGAAGAATATTCAGACTTCTAAAAAGAAATGCACACTTGTGTTGTCTTACCACATGCAAGATACATATCCAATGGGAAATTGCTTCCATTATTTTAAACTTTCCTTTTTTTTCCTCCCCTCTCTCCTCCCAAACAATAATGGTCCACAGATTGCAAACAGACTTAATCTCTCATAATCAATTTGGAGCATGTACAGATTTGTTACTCATTAGCAGCTGTGAAATGTGCTGTTTACAACTAAAGGAAACTTTAGGAGGTAGGATAATCAAGTGTATTTGATCGAATTACAGATTGTGCTAAGCATTTTGCAGGAAAAGGGGGACCACTGATTTACCTAAGTACACAATAAATTCTACATAATGTCAATAATCAAAACCTATATCCATTTTTCATGAACCACAGGATGAGATGCTTAGAAATCTCTGTTCATAAAAATGAAAAGTCTCAAACTAAACAGATACATTTTTGTGTGTACTTCAAAAGATCCCTACGTAGCAAGAAAACTATAGCTCTTACTCTCTTAAGTGAAGCAAAATCATTGTTTAAAAGGCATAGAGAACCATTCTGTCAAAAACAAAGGGGAAGAGAGGAACGATATGGAATTAGCTATATGAAGAAAAGACTCATACTTTTGAATGAAGACTCATACAAGAAGTAAAAATTCTGTCAAGAATCATCAATGTTCTATCAGTTTAGCCTTTCGTTACGAAAAAGGGGAAATATTTTTTGATTCATACCTAAGGAATTAATATTGCAAGAATTATTTGCTATACTCCTAGCAACTAAAATACGTTAGGTTTGAGACAACAGCAACCACAAGCCTACTCTAATGGAGTAACGTGATATTATGTAGGAATTTTCAGTAGTTGGGGAATGCTACAAAGAGCAGAAGTGAATTCCAAGATATTGCTACATAACAGCAGAAGTACTTCGTATTGATAGGCCAAGGAATGTTCAGCTGTAGAGAACTAAAAATACATCTCTGAAGGTAAAACAGGATCAGCAGCTATAGCAATATTCAAAATAATTGGTAGTATTAGTAACACATGAAGTCTTGATCACTAAAAGATTAAATAACAAGAAGAGTATTCTGATCTAGCTCAAAAAAGTATCATTTGTGGCAATTATCAATCATTTTTGTAACACTCAGTAACTTATTTCCAAGATGAGTGCCTTTGATAGGGCTCATCCACAGCCTAAATTTTTGGATACTTTTTCCTAACTTCATAATGCTTAGATTCCTGGTTTGATTTACGATCGTTCCTCAGTTATTCAGGTTCTGTGATTATTTCGGCCTTCTGAAAGCCTAATTAAGCAATGTATAGACATATAAGTCTAAGTGGAAATTATCCAAGAATACTAGTTTTTCCAGAGGAAGATGCTAGTAATATAGTCAAAATACTAATTGCAGGTGTTTGGAGCATGGCAGTCAGTGGAGAGATTGCCATCTACACCTATAATGTTGAAATATGACCATGTCCAGTGGTAAGTTTCCACATGGAACTTATTTAGAGGTTTCAGAATCTGTTTCTACAAGGCTAGAAATAGGACATGAACTGGCCATATGCGAGTTGAAAACAGATACTGAATTTTTTCATTCCTATCACGGGCTTTTCAAGAATTGCTGAATCTAACAGGACAACTTTCCTGAAATTCTTTTATACTTTCATATAGACAATGCTGATTAGCTATTTGTGACAAGAGTGTAAGGCTGCCACTTTCAACCCAGTGGGCCTGGCACCAAACAGGATTCTTAATTTCACACAACTTGCCATCAGATGCACAGATTGTTCTCAGTCAGCAACACACATGCTAACCTTGATTACTTTTTATCATCCACAAACTATTCTGCATAGTTCAAACTGTTTCAACTTGCTTTATTTTTAAAATTGTATCTTCCATCATACACTGCAAAAAAAGGAAATCCTGCTCAAGTATTCTGAACAAGAAATTTGTGGAGTTTCTCACTGCATCACTAGGTCAACTGAAAACAATGTATAGGGTACAAGGAAAATGCTTTTCTTTATAAGAACTCACTACTGTACCTCAAAGAGCAAATCATGCTACAGGTTGTCAGAGCAGTGCCCAGCAGGCATATAATAGGAGGATGCATACTAACAGAGCTGACCACAAAGATCCCATATTTCAGTTGAACACTGCAACCTCATGGAAATGAATGGGTCAGTCTTTTACAGTCATCAACATAGAGTGATAGGACACAGATGTGAATATCATACTTGCGATGAATTCAGTCGCAACAAATGAAAAAGTTTGGGTTTTGCCCTCAAAAGTTCCATACAGAATACCTGTTGTCCACAGTGGGACTCCAAATAGCTCCCCCCAAACACTGAAAGAGATAATTTCCCATCTGCAACTTATTAAAACTGCAGTCACACTGAGGTTGTCGTTTTTGCATTATGTTGAATTCCAGCATGAAGAAAGAATTTGAATTTTGACTGGCGCATTGTGTTTTAACTAGCCATTAGCACAAATAGTGTACAGAATTAGAGATACAGAAAAGCTGTAGAATTCAAAGAAATATTCGCTGCTATATCTTTGCACACCTTTATAACTGTAACTTTAGATAAGACTAAAGTAAGACTTCAGAACAAAATAGCTATAGAAAAAATGCCTATGATTTAATAGTTGGGTAATACTGCAGATTAATATATCCTACAAAAAAGTGGACAGATGAAATTCCATACAGTGAAATGCAGAATGATGCACACAAAGGAAGAAAACATTCCAACTTCACAAAGTGAGGAGCTCTGAGCTGATCAAAACTACTCAGAAATTGTCAAAACTACTCAGAAAACACATTTTGGGATTATTACAAATCTACCAAAACACTAACTTAATAGTCAAGAACAGGCTAAGTGCTTAGAATTAATAGGAGAGAAAAAAAGAACAACAACAAATCATCCTACTACAAAGAAATCCATGGTTTGCCCTAGTCTTAAATATGTAGTTCTAAATCCCTCCTCCCCTCCCCTTAGTCCAAACAGAAAATAAGAAGAACTGGAAAATGTTCAAAAAGGGCAACAAGGGCAGTCAATGTAGCTTCCATGCTAGATATGAGTAAGTAAACCTGAACTCTAATGAGGAACATAGAATCATAGAATGCTTTGGGATGGAAGGGACCTTTAAAGGTCATCTAGTCCAACCCCCCTGCAATGGGCAGGGACATCTTCAACTATGACATCTTCAACATGACAGACATCTATGAAATGGGCACTTAGAAAGGGAGGATAG
Source organism: Nipponia nippon (assembly GCF_047370975.1). Classification (NCBI taxonomy): domain Eukaryota; kingdom Metazoa; phylum Chordata; class Aves; order Pelecaniformes; family Threskiornithidae; genus Nipponia; species Nipponia nippon. The sequence goes on along the minus strand of NW_028262290.1, from coordinate 102,924,170 downwards.
ATACTGCTGTCTCTTACCAAAGAAGAAAGAAGTCATAAATAAAGACAATAAAATTAAAACAACTGGTAATTGCTCTTCATAAAAATATGTAATTAACCTGTACAACTTCCTCCTATTTGAATGCTAAAAGGTTACATAGGTTCAAGAAGGGACTGGGTAAGTTTAAAGAAGGAAAATTCACTGCACGTTACTTACAGAAACCAGCTCTGATTCAGGAAGTTCCCACATCACGAGCTGTTAAGAGAGAAGAATCTTCCGAGGAGGCATTACCATCTCCTTACTCTAGTCTCATTCTCTTTCCCAGCAGTCTGCTTCTGGCTATTGTCAGGAATAGGATACTAAGCTAGGAGATTTTTTTTTTTTTCTGCCTTAGTTTATTCTTCAGTTAGCAGATTTTAAGACAGTGACTTATGAACCTCTTCCATACTACAAGAAGATGATGTTTAAACAAGAGTTTAGATGTTTCACATTATTTTTATTTCTGCTTTCAGAGAGATGGTAGAGATAGATGAAGCATGGAAGGGACAAGGACTGCAAATCCTGAACAAGACAGGTCTGTGGTAAGGAGAAATGGTTCTGCAAATTTTGTGACGCTACTACAGCTAACAGAACAATATACGTTTTGGGGTAAATGAAATCCATCACTCATTCTAGTAGCAAAAATTTTACATACAAGGGCTTCTTTGTCCAGTTGATGAAGTTTCCACTTAAGGTCTGCTGGGTTGAATTTCTTTTAGCAGCTGCATGTTTATTGGTCTTTAAATTCTGAATTAAGTTCATTACCAGCATAGTGCAGTTCAGTATTGCATTCAAGCTTCATACTCAGGCTGAGTTTTTGAAGTCATGTGCAGTATTGATCATAGAGGTTTAAACCGTCTGCAGTTCCTATTCTAGGAAATTAGTCTGTAGCTCTTGCATGTGCAGAGACAAAGGAACAGATGATCAGTGAAATAAAAATTGAATATATCCTACTCTCAGTCCTGAATTCCTAATACTGCTGACCAAGGATCACGACAGATTTCAAGGAGCCATTCAAAAAAGTTTCAAAGCTACAATTTACTAGAATTTTTTTCAGATAATGACAGAGGCCTTTGAGACTAAATACCTAATCCTTGAATGAACCAGTGTACCACTTCCATTTGAACTTTTCTAGCCCTATTCCAACCTGACAGGATGCAGCACAACCATCCCCACCAACTTTTGCAGGAAAGTGGAAGAATACGCATTAGTTTAGTTGCATCACTGAAAGAGATTCCTTCCCCACCCCAATCCCACAGTTAATTATTCTCGCTATGTTCCTTTTACTGGTGCATGTATTTTGGACAGGGTCAGATTAGGTTCTGCACACGTTAGCTCCCTAGTCTGGCTGTCCGTATCGCTGTTAGTGACAGGATAAGGAAGGTGAGTAAAAAGAAGTTGCAAAACATAATACCATTCCCTTCAGTAGCAACATAAAATTAAGCCAGATTGAACACAACCATTGCTTCAAAACAGGTAATTCTCCAACAGCAAATATGAAGTAAAAAAATGACTCAACATTCTCTCTGCTAAAACCTAAGACTTATCCAAGAAATCATCTGTTAATTTAGCCCCAGGCCAGAGATTCTACTCAAATTAATACACAATTTTCAGTGCTCACATCTCAATATGTGTTTTTCCAAAGTATCAACAGCTACATGCAACAGGTTTTGCATCAAGGTAGTTTTTTAAAACATCTGACAGTGCTATATTGGAAAAAAATCATACCAAATAGTTCTGTACCATAGAAAAAAAAAGTTTATTACAGCAGATGAACTAAACTTAAAGGAATTCGTTCTCTGAGATTTCTACTGGAATAAAAATAATAATAATAAAAAAAACCCGATTTCGATATATTCCCAAAGTAAATGAAGAGACTGAGGTGACAGCACAGAGCTGCAATATAGGAGAAATTAAAGGAAAAGATTTGTAAGGGAATGGTGGAAGAAGGACCGAAATGTAAACAAAACCCAGCCAAGGTCAAAAGCAGAAGAGAGAATTTCCATGATTCTGCACAGAAGCTGTAAGCAAAAGGTAAATAATACTGGTCATGCCAGTACACACTGATGTAATGCTCTACAGTACTCTTTGGGCTCCAACTGGTAAAAGTTCGGTTAAGAAGCATGCTACCTTTTATTCTCTTTCTACAGATTTGTTTTTCTCATGCTTTTTCAGAACTGATGAAATAGCTTCCTAATTTATCAAGCCTACACAGGAGCATCAGACAGAAGAAAAACTGTAGTAGTTACATCTGTGTAAATCCCTGTTCTGTCCATCACTATTTCAAAATAAGCTCAGCCAAGACACGGATGATGCCCTGAGAACAAATAAAACAATCTCACACATTTTCACAGAACACTAATTTAGCTCATCTAGTCTTTCTTGGTAGGATGTCCAGAAGAGGGGAGAGGAGGAGAGAAATTAACTTATGCCATTATTTAAGGGCCAGACATGATCCTTCCTGCATGCCTACACAAGGGGACACACTCACTTCTATGCATTAACTGCATATAACGCAGCAAAATCCATGAAGGACAATGGAAAAATGACTTCATGTGAAGCTGGCAGACATCAATAAGAGTACAGCAGAGCTTTAACTCCTCCTGACATGGTTATGCAGGTGTACTGCAAATGGTATCTTCTGTCTGCTATCAGGTTTGCTGTGGATATATTTCTCACATAGAAGTACTTAAGAGAAGTTGTTCCCTCATAAAATCTCCAGAGCTGTGCACCTAAGTTTGTTTTGTTTTATGGTCATGCACTTTTTGAAATTATCTAAGTTTGTCTTCTACATTGTTAGTACTCTGTCTTCATAATGGGGAAAAAAAAAGAAAAGAAAAATCAATGTGCTATTACCCTGTCAACCTACCCTTGCAAGAATTCTTTGAACATCAATGCTTAAGTAGGAAAAATGTATGCATTAGCATCACTAAGCACACTGATTTTTTTTTACTTGAACATAAAATAGAAATTAGATGCAAAAACTGATTTAGTGTAAGAAGCAAGGGCTCACAGCAGAAGTAGAAACATAAATCAGTAAACAAGTGTCCTAAAGCAACATTTCACTGTGCAGAAGGTACACCGTTAACAAAAAAAAAAAATCTTCTAAAAATATCTACAGTGTGAGCCACTGTGAACCAAATCTGAGGGCACTGCCCTCAGATGCATGCACACACAAGTTCAGTTTAAACTGCCCTTCCTACTGAAGCAGTCAAAACAACACATATGTAAACATGAAAGCATAAAATATATCAGGGTTATTTACACATATCAGGGATGCTTGAATTATACAGCTCTTATTACATGTACAAACAGAACCCACAACAGGGAGGAAGTGTTTAGTGATGATTTCCCAATGGCTCAATTACACGTACCAGAACTGTTAAAAAGGCTCTGAGGACTTCAATTTATATTTAGAAAAGTATGCATTTAGCCAGTGGGACAGGAATAACATGAATTTTACAGCTGTTAATAGAAGTTTCATTTGGACAATTGGTCAATACAAGGTTTAAGTAAACATTGTTGCTTACAGCTTTAGAAGGTATGGGCAAATGACATTTACTTTGTAGGCAGCATGAACTATGTAACTGGTATAAATTGGTCTTGCAGAGCCAACAAATGCAATATCTCATTCATCAGTGTACTTAGAATTGTGAACTGGAATTCCAATTACTGAACAAAATCTATTACCAATTTGAGTCACTTGGGTAAAAAACCTTTCTCTCTACCTCCATAGTAGGAAATTCTCTCAAATTATTTTAGAAACAAACTATCAAGAGGAATGAGTCTACTAACACTGAGTTTAGCTAAAATAAACAAAACAATCACTATATCTGCTAATACAATACTACAAATCTGTAAACCAATTTAAAAAAAATTTTTTTACTACCTATTAGGAAGGACACCCTGCTTTAAAGGGTTAACTTTAGCAGGCCATCATTTAAAAATAACAGAAAAAAAAAATCACAGAAGTTATTGCAGTTATCATCATATTTGGTATTGAAAATAATTATAGCTGGAAAAAAAAGATTTAAGTAAAACCCCCATAAGTAGCTTTTAGTTTTATTTTACTTTTTGAGATAACAACTTTGGAAGTACTAGCTTTCCCTTGAACAGAAATGCTGTTAAACAAGGCACATTTTTATTGCACATAATCTAGCAGGTGCATTGTCTCAGACTACTGAACATATTCAACTTGCCACTTTTTACAGATATATGAAACAACACATTAGATGCCCGCAGACAATATATACTACTATACAAATGGTTTCACATAAAGAGATTATAATGATGTCAACAAATAGCCAATTCTTGGATTCTGCTTTTTTCAGATATTCTTTTTGTACTAGCTTTCTGGAATACATATTTACCAGGCTATCTTTTATATGAATTATTACCATGGCAGGAACATGGAAAAAAATACTGCTGTAAAGCTAAGGAATGATCTGATACAACCTTGACACTAAGTATAGGTTTCACTTACATTGAGAAATGGAAGAGAGAAGTAGAGCTGTATTTACATACACTACTTACCCGTGTGAAGGTACCCTCAAAACTGTGAATATCCAGCTGTGGCTTCTGAGCATAAACATAAGCATTGATTGAAAAGAGATCCTGGAAAACAGATTAATGTACTTACTATTATTTAAACTTAATCACATATTTTGAAGAACCTTTTAGTGGTAAAGATTCCAGTTTATGATGCCCACCATCCAACCCCAAGTTTTAAGTTAATGAACTAAGAAACAAGCTGTTTTTTCAGTACATCTTGCCATAAATGAACCAGATCCAAGATGATATTCTAAATGTGTTGATAGTTCAAACACTAAACTATTCTACATTTATAACAAGTTAGAAATTTCTATCTAATTTATTTTCTCTTAACAGCCCTATTTTAATTTATAATAGTATAATCTTAAAATATTTTCCACCTATTTGTTCTTTTAAAAATAAAGTGTTTTTTTTGTTTTGTTTTTAATGAAACTGGAAACAAAATACTTTTCCAGCAAAGAAAAGCCAGATGAATACAAGAGGAAACAATGAAATTGATTCAAGTTCTCTTAAATGCTCAAGCATATCTGCAGTCAACCCATGAGAAAACCCCATCAGCTTCAAGAAAGCCTAGATACATCAACAGGATTACTCACATGCTTAAAGTCAGGGATACGCTAAACTAGTCTGATAAAATTGTGTCTAACATACATGGTACTAGTACTGCTGACAGTAACAACCCATGAACATTCCTACCCTAAAACTAAGAAGACTAAGTGACTCTTGGACTAGCAGGCTCTATAAATAGAGAGTGCTACGGTATAAACAGGGGAAGGAAAAAAAAAAAATCTGATGATGGTTAGATCTTAAGAGCTATCCCAAGAGGCCCAGGGAGGATCACCTTAAAATTCTGAAACAATTATTTCATCAGGTAATTGTTCTGAAACATCCACCTCTCACAGAAAGACCACCACAGACTAATTGTTAAAAATCTGTTCACAAAGGACTTTCTTCTCATCAAAAAAGCAAACCTTTTGGTGCTTTTTAGACGGTCAGGACCAACAGCAGCTAAGAGATTTCAACATGAGTAGACCACTCATGCATGGATCCACAATCCAATTTCTACTCTGGAGAGAAGCAGATACTTGATACCAAATCCCAGTCAATCTAAGAATCGTAACCCCTGATGAAATGCAAGAGTGTCTACCTTCTCACTGTATGTAGTGCCTAACTTTTTCCATTATCTCTATCCTTTATTACTGGATGAATCTTGCAAAAGGCTCATCAGACATCTCTGGGGAGCAGACTACATGGCTACAATAGCACATTCTAACTAGCATGAACAGTGTATCTTCAAAAGCGGAATTAATTTTACAGCCTCTTTCATGGACGTATAACCACACCTTGGCTTAAATGTAGCTATGTTTAAAAGCATGCCATTATTTTTTGTTCATAATTTTGAATATAAGAAAAAACAACTACATTTCAATATTATATAATTTGAACATTACAAAAATTAAAGGCACAATTGTCCACCTGTCTTAAAATCTGTCCACTTGTCTTAAAATCTGATGCATTTGTATCCTTTCATTTCTGATAAAACAGCTACAGATTTTTAATACAATTTTTTCACTTGTCCAGATCAAAATGGATGTTTTTTTTAAAATCTACTGTACATTTATCAAACATGTTTGACTTTAGTTCAAAAGTGTGTAGCTCTATAAATAGTGAATTTGTATTTCTATCTATACGCTGCAGACAAGAAATCTCACTTCATACCTTGCAAAACCAGACTGTTTTTCATATGCTTTTTAAAACATGAATCAAATCCGAACATTAACTCTCACAAACTATTTTATCTTAAACCATTAGCTATTTATTGTAGTCTTTCACATGAAGTTCATTCATTGCACCCTTGTTCTTCCAACCTACTTTCATCAGGTTCACAAGAAATAATTCATATGAAACTAATACACATGTGGTGTCCTATATCTTCATCGTTCACTTCTTTCCAATCTGTTATCACCTACAATTTAGCTAATCTAGGCTATTATGTGCTTTATTATGCAAAGAAAAATAGAGAGTCTCTTAGTAGTGGATAGCACAGCAGAAAACCAATACTCACACATGCTCATATACACAATAAAAACCGCTAGTGAAATGCGTCAACCAAGAACTTCTCGCTTTTCAAAGAATGCCTTAGTGGGACGCAACATTAGAATAAAAGGAAGCAGAAATATCCACCTTTTTAAGTATATTGGTATTTATACAGTAATATATTTTCCTGGTTTCTAATCTTTCTGTTTTCTTCTACTGTGATATTCTTTCTTACATTTTAAATGTAAAAATTTCTACCACGTTCTTTGGTGTCTTTTCTTTTTATGTTTTAGTTCTCCTTTTGTATTTCTCATTCAATACCTAAACTTTCATGTTTTCCTTTTTTTCTTTTTTGAATTTCGACAAACTCACTTATCTTTCTGAAAAGCTGAGATCTGCAGATTCCCTACACATTTGTGGCATTTCTCTGGAACGCCACAAACTAGAATCACCAGAGTATTCCAAAAGTGCATGTTTTTTCCTAAAACTAAAAATCATAAGAAAAACCTATGCTCTGAAAGAAGTCCGGGGTGTTAGTTCCTTGGCATTTTATTCGTGAGTAGTAAAGACATTAAAGAGTATCACACATGCTCAGTACCTTTCTGAAGTATTTTTTCATTATTAGGGTAAAGAAAAGGGATAAGGACTTTTTTTCTGTAGCCCAATACTCTGTACTCCAAATGGACTTCATTCTCAGGCCAATAAAATACAGTAGCTAAAGTTTTATAATACAAGGAAAAGACAGACAAATCCAAAGAATGATACAACTATAGAACACAGATTACATATGAACTGCATTCAACAATAAAGGTTACTAGAAGAGTACAAAGATGTTCCTTCACCTAGTGCTGCCTTCCCAGTAGTAGAAGCCATGCATTTCTCATCTCAATGTCTTAAAAAGAAGTCGCGATGGTGAATTTAACAAGGAGACAACAAGATTTGTACACAACGCTACATGGAAATGTAACTTCTGCCCACTGAGCAAGAAAAATTTACCTGGTTAGGTTATGCCATTGCTTCCCCCTATATAAATGCAGGGAGAAGGGAAATTACCTTAAGCAAAGATTTAATTATATTTAAAAAAAAAAAAGACAGCTACTTTTTATTAATGATTTAACTAATGAGGGACTTGATCTTTGTGAAATTCAGCTTCAGTAAAGAATTATTTTCATACTGTAAGCATTGAACTGCTGGTTCACTGAAGCCAAATAGTTCTACTGATATGTTTAATGGAAACAGTATTCTACACCTAAGATTACGTTGCTTCTAGGAGACAGTGAGGGCAAGTGACCTCAGTTATTTTCTTACTCAAGAAAAAAAAAAACAAACCACACTTGGGTAGGGGGATTGTAACAGTTCTAGATTAAAGAAACTGCATAAGAGACTTGAATCTCAAGCAATAAAAATTGAATTATTTTTATACAACAGTAGATGAGATTTTTAAAAAAAAACTTAATATGCATTCAATTATCTCATACTTGAAAACAATAATTCAAAAGAATGTATTTCATCCTTCTAAACTGAAAGTCAGAAAATGACTTGATGATGGTACAATAATGAAAATGTTCTCTTTTGCATTTCAGAATTTAAAAATCACTGTAAAGTTATCAATAACATAGAGAAATCTGCTCTATTAGGTCAAGGGCAACATTTCTTCACCTTACTTAAAGATCATTAAAATACATTCTTAATCATAACATGTAGTTCATTACAAATAAAATTGCCTTTGGTTCAATAAAACTAATTAAATGTAAATGGTATTGTTTACTGCTGTATGGATCTTCTGATATAAATCAGCAAGTCACCATCTATTGAAAATTACAGTGACCTCATTGCTGCTAATAAATTTAGTTGATCACACTAGCCAGAGAAGCATGCCTCAGAACACACATATTGCCAGAACTGCCCCACCTATAACTATGAAACTGCAAGAAACCTAATCTAGGTGTTACAATATTTGCTGCTCAGCCATCATTAAACGACTTGTTGAAATTTTAATTCTCTGATCACATTAAGTGCTTTAGAAAGACAACTAAATCTGTATTGATCATCTTGGTGGTGTCATCTGTTCTTTAAGAAAAGCTCGGAAGGCCTGCAGGTTTGTTTATTCTGGGTGTCACCACGGGTAGGGTTACAGTGCAGCTCTGCTGACACGACCGACAGCTCATGCCAGCGCGAGGTACTCACTGCCTTTACACCGGGTAACTGAGAAATCAAAACGAGTGACAATTATGGAGGGTATATCCCATCAAACATAATCAAATTGTTTATAGTCTCTTTTATGCTCAACTTGCACATGCTCTCTTAAGTTATTAAAAATATATTTTGATACGTAAATATTAAGCCTCAGCTTTGAAAACGTGCTGCAAGCACATGGAGAAGACATCGCAACAGGTGCTGCTTTACGCGTGGAGAGCCCCTGGAAGCCAGGAAAAGCACTACTGCAATGAACAGCTGCTACTTCAGACAGAAGGTTAGCCGAAATCATTATTATCGTTATTGTTGTTTGAATCATTCCAGGAACAACCCAGAACGCCAGCCCGGAGACAGCAAGGGCCAACCGCTGGACCCCAGCGATGGCGCCCCTGTCGGAACGGGTTCTCTTTCCGAACGGACCCGCTGCAGCCAACTGCGGGTTTATCATCCATGCGGATAAAGTTAACCTCGGAAACCCAACCCACCTTTGTAGCCACCCATACGAACAGGAGCCTTCAATCCAGTTTAAAGGCAGTACTGAATTAAAACGCAAGCTTCGCGCCTTTGAAAGGGACAAGAGTAACAAAGCCTCGGGTTCTCCACGCAACCCTTCGTAGGCACAGAACGCACAGTGCTCCGCCCGTTTTCTTCACGCGTCTTTCAGCTTGTCCCGCGCGACCGTTGCGAATTACCACAGGACCCTGGCGGCCGTTGGGGGGGGGGGGGGGGGGGGGGGGCGCCGCCTGCCGCCCTCCCGCCGCTGTGCCGGCGACCGCCCAGCAGGGGGCAAGCGCGATGTGCGCCCCGCCCCGCCGCACCCCCCCACCTACGGGAGCGCCCGCACGTGAGAACCGAAGTGACGTAGTACCCCCGCAAGCGACGGCGGTGCTTGCTGGTGTTACGCAGCACGGGTAGGAAGCGGCGTGTGTCAGGTATGAGCGATCTGCTCTTTGGGGAGGATGATTTTTTCCCGAATTCCTTAAAGCAAAATAGTTTTCATTAATGGCTCGATTTAAAAAAAGCTAAAGCGAAACATGTAGATCGCTGTTCCCTGAAGGGCCTTATTTTCACCGCGTCGGTTATTTTGGGGGCAAATGTGACAGCACTGCCCACCTTGTGCAGCAGATAATGCAAACAGGAGGCAAGGAGGGGCAGGTCCCAGCAGCTGCTTCTAGCAGAAGGCTCATTGCCCGATTCTCCTAACCTTTTATAGAGGGAAGGACACCAGAGTTGATCCCAGACCGGAGGACAAAGCTCGGTCCTTCGCCAGACTGCTTCAAACCCCAGCGGGTTTCTGCAGAAGTCATTTTATGCCTATCAAAAAGCATATGCCCCTATTACACACTGTACAGGTTAGCGAGAGAATCACTGTAAAATCGTGGTGTTACAAGTTAGGAACAGAAATAAAGCACAGGGATGTTTTACAAAGCAACAGGCATTTTCGAGTTAATATCTGGAAAGCAACTTGCCTGATTTTTCAGTTTTATTAAGAGACATTTTCAGCAACAGAAGATACTGTAGAAGCCTAGGGTGAGAAAAAGTCTGCTTGAAATGGATTTCTCAAATGATCCTTACTTTTAACCAAGTTGCTTCAAATTTTTTCCACTGTGTGTACAAGAGAGCTTGAATACTGTTTGCTGAGAAATCCTCAACTACGTATTTTAAGCATCTCTTTTTAGCTAAGTCGGATGTAAAGTTTCAAAGAGTGGCAAACACTAGCCCTACATGTTTAAAGCATGGATCCTATTTTTATTCTTAACTTTTTTCCAAAACCATTATTGTTACTGTAACTATAAAGAAATAATTCTGCCCACTGCATTTTAATTTAACTTTAAACAAAAAAAAAAAAAGAATATGTGTAGGGCCTAGATACAGATACAGCTTATGACTCTTATTAGGAACTGCAAAAATTAGGCTTAGAATAAAATAATTCCATAATGCCGTTTTTTGTTAGTTTGAAATTCATGGCTTGCTTCATACTAATCTTCTGAAGTTGTCCATCCACAGTTTCTTTAGATGGCTGATACTCTTGCGTATTATTGCCATCCCAGTAGAGGTAAAAGTGTCTTTGCAGAAATTAAAGAAATACCAATGTGCTTTCCACAGGAATGGAAGCAGCCTTCTAGCATGTGCGCTGAGCATTATCTGCTGTAAAGGATGTGGGGATCCCCTAAAAAGCATTTACATTTGGGTGCATTAGGCTACCATTTCCCCAAAATAATTCACAGGCAGATGGGGCTTAGGAGTGAAGCAGGTATTTGACATGACCACTGCAAACAGTCTAAGACCAGCTGGGAAGCAGCCATTTAAGACGATCTCATTAAAGAACCACCAAGCATCAATGGTTTCACCAAACCACACAGTATGGAAATTGGTTGATCGTTGAGTTTAGTTGGCAGGCAGTATTATACCCAGTGTCAGTTACTTCAGGATGACATGTCAGCTTAACACAGACAAAGCCTTGGCTAGCATGATTAACCACCAATAACTGTGTGATACGAGAAAGGGCACAGGCATGTCAACTGCTTGGTGGCTTCCATTTGCTGCTGGTAGCCAGGGAAGGTTTGTTCAGTGTCCATAGCTCCTTGATTAACCACACCTGATGACACAACTCAGGTTGTCACCTACATCTCAAGAAGAGGGAGAATACAAAAATTTTGCAAGAAGCACAGATCAGTCAGAGGTAGGTTAATAGCAGTAAGTAGAAACAAATAAGGAAAAAAATGGTTACTGTATTGTACAGCTGACTCTTGTATACAGTTTCCAAGACACACAAATAATTTCTTGGTGATACCTTGCCTTTCCCTCCCCTACATGCCCAAAACAACCACCACCTGAAGCAAACCTTCACTTCTGCATGTCCTACCATTCAAATGCAGACTCCCCAACTTCAACCATTTCCAATTTATTTTCCACTGTAAACAACTACGATACAAACATTTACTTCTTTCAAATCAAATGCACAGGTTTAACCATAATTTTATACTATCTCCACAGATGCTTAACAATTTGTCAAGTCTATTGATAACTTTATTTTTTTTTAAACAAAGAACATAAAAGTTACAGTACAATTCTCTGCTCTACCAGGTCTATTTCTTCCTAGCAAGGAGGGAAGACTTCAGACATGGATTCCCCCCCCCCCCCCAAAAAATAGACAATATAATATTTTTTTCTTTTCCAAAGCAGAGAGTAGAGAAACTTTTACGTTGTAATTTACTCCAGATTTCCTCAGCCTCAGAACACCAAAGCTCAGAACACTGAAACTTCCAAGCTCAGAACACTGAAATTATAACCAGCAAACAGAACTCAAAAAGGCAGTGCTCTGCAGGAAGAGTTGTATTTGCTGAGTGCAGTCAGTGATACTTAAAAAACAGAAGGGAAATAAAAAATAATAGCTCAGTTGGACACAGTTGCAACTGAAAAGCACAATTTAATAAAAAAAAACCAAAACAAAAGAGAAAATTGACTGGATTTTAGTCAAATGCATGCACCTGTCACAAATGTGGACATGATTTTTTTTTTTTAAATGAGAAAACAAGATAGGCCAATGATTAAAGTGTAAAAACCTACAGGAGAGGAATTACTACAAATACTAAATTCAACTGCAGGTTACAGAATACCTGTTGAAGTCTGTTCTTGCACCAGAATTCCCATCTTGGAGCCTGACTTGGCATCTCTGTCTGGCATGACCAACCTTCAGTTCCATCCCTTGTTCCCAATCTAAATTCAAACCTAGATATTTTTTCCTCCTGTCACATGTGAAGCCAGTAGACAAAGCACTATGCACACAGGAAAAAAATCTCTCCCTTTTGCTAATTTCAGTGTGGCAGCAACTCTGTAATTCTGGAAGAACAACTGCAGAAGTCCTGCTAAGATCTGGTAGATAATCTAACACTTACGTTTTCTATTGCAATGGCATATAAACAGTCCTCTCAAGGTATGTTTGCCTTTAATAAAACACCTAAAGGATTTAGTGTCAAAACACCAGAACTTCTGTACAGGTAAATTTCCACAAGCTTGTAACTTGATTATGTTTTCAGAGGAAGTCTCTTAATACGAAGCCAACTCTCCTGTAAAATAGCAAGCTTCCCCAGGACAAGGGACACAATTCAGCCTCTCATTAAGAGACACTTAAACAATTCTACATACATTTTTGTAGATACACGTCTGTTTTGAATGTATACACACACACACACGTGTCCTTTTTCACAATTTTAATACTTGCCTGTGACATGACACATGCACTCAAAAAATACACATTCAAGCAACTCAGAGAGCCCTCCTTCCAAGAACTTGCACACTGCACCTAGTCAGACTAGAAAGCATCTTGACAACAAAAAGCACTTTACCTTCCAAGAGCAGACTCTTGTTTCCCAAGCCTACAAGTTAGTTATTAAAGCAATGGTTCCTGAGGCAATAATGACTTGCACTTGCAGTGTAACACTTGGTTTAAAACACTACAACTGTGATAGGCTTCTGCGGAGTATGGATCTCAGTGGGGATCACAATGAGAACCACTAACTTGAAAGATAAAAATCCAATTTTATCTCAGTTTCTTTTCAATGGAAAAACATGAATATTTGCATAACCAACTTCTCATTCAGCATTCAGTGGAATATCTATCTCCTATTCATTGCAAAAACTAAGACTCTGGTAACAAATATTTTCCAATACTTAAAATAATTGTAACAATCTTTTAGATAAGAGATATATATGCATACATGGAAGATACCTAAAGAGCAAACAGATAAAATGCTTACCCCCAAAGCTGGCAATCTTTGTGTGCAACTGACAGCGACCTTCAGTTTCCAGTCTGTTTCTCCATCAAGCTGGTCAGTTCGAATGAAACACGAACCTTGAAGTTATAAAGAGACATCAAACTATTTTTTTTTATCTCAAAAATTCAGTTTGGGTTAAAAAATTTAGAAGAGTGAAAATAAAACCATTTACAACCATTTTTGAATAAATGTGCTACATATAAAAGGATTCATATTTTGAAATGCCTCTGTGCTTTCTTCCAGGAATGCTCCAAATATCACACAGTAGAACAATTTTTCTGATAAAATTAACAATATGCCTGTTTATGAAGGGGGGGGGGGGGGGGGCGGAATCCTATTTTACAGGTTTCTTAATAGTTTGTAAACAGGTATCCAAATGTTATCAGCAAGAGATACAACTTCACTGGCTGAAGCTGAAACAGGTTTAATTTTTTTTTCTTTTTAGAATTGTGTCACTTGTACAATTCCAACACAATAGAACAATGAACTGATGCCTGTGATTTTTGTCTCTGCTGGTATGACATCACAAACTTCCACTGCTTATAGTCTCCTGGCTTCTCTGAAAAAATTTTTTTAAAAATAAATCCTTAACACAGATACCATTCGAAACAATATGGGTCCCACTGTATTATACTTAAAAAGTAATTTTGAATCATCTCTAGTTGTTAAGAATCCAAGGCTAAAGAAGCCTGTCGACACATGCATGCACAGTACTTAAGATATGAAGGAAATTCAAGATACAGGCTTATACATACTGAAGAGAATCAGTATGCTTTACAGACAGAAGACTAGTATTCAAGAAACAGAAAACTGAGACCAGTGCAGAGCCTTCCACTGCCCCAATAACCAGTTTGATGGATATCACCAAGTCTGGAGTATTACGTAGGTTACTAATGTAAGATTCAAAAAAAGACTGCACATGAACATTGCCAATCTATTAAAAACATATACAATTAGCTACAATTTCCATCTAGTTTGAAGCCTTTGAAAAAAGTGGTAAAATTTTGGCAATACTCTTCACAATTGCTACACTAAAGAAACCTTAAATATTTCTGAAGTGATAATTACAACTTCCATTATGCTACAGCCTAAGAACTGTATACACTATTGTTACTGTGTGCTATGGGTGTGAAATAAAAACAGATTTTTCTAGTTATTTGTAAATTTTAAACTGTGTATAGACATACATGCATATATACCCATGCTTCCATCTGTATTTCGACCAATCCAATAAAAACTAACAAAGTAGTTTCATCACTAGAAGTGATATGGTAGCAATTAAACTGAAGGAAACACTGGCAAAGGAGTTTATCCAGCTTTGAGTCTTCTTACACAGACAAGATGACAATGTGCTAGAAGCTTTGAATCTAACAGGCAATACATCAAGAAAGGGTACCTACCAGTGAACACAAAATTAAGAGAGAGATTCTTTTATAGGACGTGTGGACCCTGATGTAAGTAAAATCTAACAGAACCCCATGTTTTATTTATCAAGGCCTGTAAATTAAGCAGTTCAATGAGCTAAAGGTCTGAAAGGACATGCTTGAGAGAAAAGCCACCTGAAATTATATCTGACTAGAAGGTAGCATTTTTGCACAACAGTCTTGAAAGAAGCTTACAAGCCTTCATGTAACAGCTGTATTAAGTGCATAGTAAGTAAACAAATCTTTAAATGTTAATATAAACAGCTCTTAGAACACATTATCACAATTAAATTTCACCCAAAGCTCAGACCTGCACGCTGCAAAGTTGTATCTAAAGTTCTTGAAAAGCTGATTTTAAATTCTTGACAGGATTCTTTATGGATTTTCTTCTAAAAATAAAATACTATAAAGCGCTTTTTGAAGAGTCCAGTGACATACACTGCCTTATAATTAAGGATGAGGTACCTAGGAACACCTAGAAATACCACGGTTTCACTGCACTTTCTATCCATGGCATAGGTGAGCCTACTTGCCATCATACTTTTCCTGTACAAGACATTTCATGGTTCTCTTTACCCTTCCTGTCAATGGTTGCTCTCTTCCATCAATTTCATTTAGAATTATACTACAGATCAATGCAGTTCAAGACCAGTGTGGCTCCTGTGAATGGTTGACTGCACATATATTCATTTAATAGAGCTCACACTATGACATGTATTGGCCAGCTGCATTTCCTCTCCACTTCAGCAGTTAATTTCATCAATAACTTATCTCATAGCCTGTTTCCCTTTTATCCCAAAAAACAGACTGCTTTCTGCCAAGTCAGCTCTCAATAGTGATCACAACAGCAAAACTGAAACAATACAATCCTCTACCTCAAATACTGCAGCAGATTTGACTAAGTAATTTTAATTATACTATGAGATACTGATTTTAAACCTGGCTTAACTAAGCTATAAACATGGGAGATGAAACATGTCATTAGAAACAATGTACAAAAACAACTCTTCACCCCTACCAAGCCCTTGGACCTGTAAAAAACTAAATATTCCCCACTGTGTATTGCGTGAAAGTCACACGTACTTTACCTTTAGAAGGTATTTGAGTCAGCAGTACATAAAACTTCTAAAAATCAGTGTCTTCTGAAAAAATAGCTATTGTAACTGCTCCATTTTGAAATGCTTGGCAGCACTGGCCCCTGCCCCCTCAATCACAAAATTAAAAAAAAAAAAAGTAAAAAAATTGTGTTACGTACTTTAACAGAATGCTTTAGGTCAGTGTTAAAACACTCTTACATTTCTAACCTGAATATGAATTGCCAGGAAAAAAACTTCTATACAAACATCAGGAATTGCTTTCTCTCTGAATGCAGTGATAACTCTTGAACCTGACAATTATTTTACAGCACACAAAGAATCAAATTTTTCTTTAAGTTCTGCGCTGCTTAAAGGAAAAGTCGTGAAGTATTTTAAATATTTACCAATCAAGGCTAGCTGTCTACAAAAAAAAAAAAAGAAATTCCACACTGAACATAATTTTTCATAAAGCTACATATAAAGGAGAATTAATAAAATTAAACTTTATACAGTGAGGGCACTCAGATGCTCATTTCCCATAACAATACACAGTCATTCATGATTCGTAGACAAAGTTTAACATTGTGAACGTCTGACTTATTTCTGTCTTTATAGTGAAAACTTTGAAGTGATCTGAAGTAGAATTAGGGGTTGATTTAAGGAAATTACACTGGGTTTAAAGAGTTTAATCATTTATCAAAAGTGGTGCAAACTCCATGTGAGCACATTTAAACTAATTTACAAGAATGTAATATTCATTTAGCCTAATCAGTTGAAGACAGGCACAAATCTATCTAGAGCATGTCCACACAAGCTGCTGCCCAAGTGCAACTGAACTTTTTTTAAAAACCATTTCAGTTGAAAACTGTGAAACTTGTATGCTTTGGGAAGTCCTAGGACTACAATTCCATTTTTTGTGTTTTAACAAAAGCTCAACTATTTGAGGCCAGTCCAGAATTTACCCTAAGATTGCTTTCTGTGGAAAAGCAGCACCTGCAATACAAAGGATGAAAACTATTTTAAGTCCCTGAAGTAACTATATAACTTTAGAACATAAGCATAGATTGCTAATTATTAACAGACTTGTTTATGGTTATTTGAGATAGTATGGATAAAACCCCCATCTTTTTATAAAAGCTATTTTGTGTATTAATAGAATATTGAACAAAAATAATGTTTATTTCAGTAGCTTTTACTTAACGAAGTAAAACTAATTATATCATAAGCTTTCTCTTAATTAATACTATGCATCATCATCAAAAAGCTAAATCATATTTTTTATACTATCAAACTCACTATTGATATTTTATGCATTAATTTCTTTATGTGTAGATATCGTTAATTTCCTGAAATTATAGTAACATACATAAAATTGTGCTGCCACCAAGCATTTAAATTTTATTTTTATATAGACACTTCTTAGTATTAATTACAGTTTTTAATACAGGCTTCTGAAAACAAGCTATTACTTGGGATGTTACATATTTTCTTAAATGTATTCTAGCTTACAGGGTTTTTAAAATAAGTCACTCTGAAGAGAAAAACTGTTACGTATTAATTATTTATTCCTATTTTATTTCATTTGGAAATGTTGTTGCTTCTGATAAGCAGAAAGATGGATAATTTCTCCTTAAAACAATTAGCTTACTACTCAGCCTGTTTACCAAGTAGTTTCTAAAGAAAATGTAGTTAACACAAGAAACCCAAAAGGGCAGTATTGACAGACTAAGAACAACCTACTTTGCAAGAGGAAAATAATTTAGATGATTCTATATAAAATTGCATCACCTGATTTTCATGGAAGGCTACAATGAAGAAACAAACAACAAAAAAAATCATTCAAATTATCTGAATTACATCAAGATTTAATATTTGCAATAACTGGAAAGAAAGCCTCAACTACCCTAGAGAAGTTAGTTTAGTTTGCTGCAGAAACAAAACTGTGTGTCATTTGTAGCATCTCCTGTATATTACATACATTGTTCTTTCAGAGATGTTTTAGGCAAAGGGTCTTCAGTAAGAGACTGCAACAGAACTTTTCTTAGTAGTGTAATAGCGTCCTAAAATAATCAGACAGAGGCAGAATATCCTACCAGTTACACAAGTATGACCTCATGGTCTTTGCTAGGCCATAATACTCTTGAATAATCCAACACTGGATAATTGAATCCAAATACCTCAAAATGCACACATCAACTCATGGAAATTCCTTGCAAATCAGATTCTGAAAATGGCAAGGAAAAATTTACGTAGAGTGGCATCATGAAAAGACAGAGCTTCCTCCCTGCTTCCTTCTTGATCATGAAGACTACTGGCTTGTTTTCAACAAAAAGAAGGTGGGAAAGAGTGCTAATACTTAAAGTACTTGCTTTCCAGGACTGGCCAAGTTTCTTGACTAACAGCAACATGAGAAGTTAAGATGGTTTTCTTGCCATAAGAAACTAAACTGTCCCACTTGTCCTGTATCCAGAATTTAATTTTCATTTCCCCACTCCCAGTTCCCAGCCTGGAAGAAGGATCTGAGAAAGAAGCTTTAAGCCATGAGATGACACAGAAGAGAGGATTCTGAATTCAGTGGGAAAAAAACCTTAGGAATAACTTATTCTGGCTAGCATTAAAAATGACAAAGCAAATGACACATCATTATAAAAGTATTTCCACACGTCTGTCCTTCACTTTTTCTGCTCTTGCTTTGAGCAATCACTTACACCAGATCCGGTCTTCAACTACACCTATTTAATCAGCATTTTACAAGTGAAATTATTTTTAAAAAGATTTACATTTTTAGATTTCACAAGTACATTCAAATCCCTTCCACAGAGCCTTAACAGTCAACCCACACACGGTATTCGTTACAAGTGTCAGTATACACAGTAAAGAATAGTATATAAGAAGCCAATCAACAACACAGAGTTCTGAAAACTGTATTTCACTTTCTCTTGGAGAACATTAAAGTTAACAGATTTCTGCTTGCAAATTTTTTGCCAAATATCAGCAAGCTTAAAAAAAAAAAGAGAAACTTGCCAGTAAGCACTAAAGAGAACTTATAGGTATAATTCAAATATGCCATAGCACACTTTTTAATGTTATACTGTGCTGAAGATGCATCAGAGGGAGGCAACTATAATTTAGTTGTATATAGCAATTATGGAGGAATACGTGTGTTTTACAAGCATATTAAAGACCAAGCACCCCAGTCTTGAAAAGGTATTGTTTTGTCTGCATAAATGCAGGGTTGAATTCCATACTCAATTACAGATATATCATCAAAAAACAACCGTAGATGTGTGCACCTAAATTAGTCTAAAAAACCATAAAATTAAATTACATTTACTTTCTATAATATGTAACTGATAAGAATTCATGTCAGTTATTCTTAAACAGAGATAACGCTAAACCACCACTACACATCTGGGTTCTTCTCAGTCAAATCTAAATAAATAAAATTATGCCTGCCTTCTCTCTTAAGAGCTGTATCCAATGAATTTTTTACAAATGAGAACAACAGCTACAACTAATGCCTTTCAAGCCTCAGCAAAACTGAATTATTAAATCTGTCTGCCTATATCCTATTACAGCCTACTTATGAATACTTGATTTTATTTTGTATAATTGACAACAGTTGTCAGGAAAGGAAGGTTTTAACGGCAATCAAATTAAGATCAACTGGTATAAGTGTCACAGTAAAGAGCCTGCATCAAGTGTTGATGAATTAATTGATGGGTCACTGGGAAACAGGGCAAATGGAACTGTGGTGTCATAAACAGCTATATATTGTCTGGGAATATTACCAGCCTTCCTGCTTTAAGTCAAAAACATTGAAAGAGATGGGTTACTAGAATATACCCAACAAAAGAAAAATGGACTTTGGCTTTGCACATCTAACACCAGATCATTTACGAACAACTTGATTTTTAAATCATTTATATTACTTAAGTGACTATGTGCATGAAAATTTTAAACTGATGACAAGATGAATAGCAGCACCAAGATGACAAGTTGGAATACAGAGTTTCATTTACTACTATAACAAGAAGCTTTCAATTATGATAGCTTCTAAGGAGGGAAAAAACCCAAGACACCTGAAACATCCCAAACATTTAAGCTACAATGCCATCACATAGGATGCAATTGAAAAAATGCAGTGGCATTTATGCAAGACTGATTAAATTAGTTTTAAAGCACTAATTTCTCTTAAGACCATGAAAGAACTGTTTGTACTTGAGATATTTGATCTGAATTAAGAAACCGATGAAGCAATTGATTAATTGGAATTTAAGCCATCAGTCACTGGATCCATCAACAGATTCATTTACATTCTAAACAATCAGCTGATGGTCTTATAGGATACCATGTATTAATACACAGTCAATATGATACCCCCAAACTCATCACAGTTCCGTATTGACAAGCACACAGATGCTTTTAATCCAAGCTTGATCACACTGCATCTTTTTTGAATTGCTATATTGATTCAGTACGCTTTAGGAATTTTTATCTCTATTTTTATTAAAAACATTATGGAATTCTCTTATACATAGCAAACAATATTCCAACGGGAAAAAAGTATCTACATTCATATTCACATTCTTAACTTTTAACATACTGATTTATATTATTTTGATATACACAGAATGATGCTCAAAAGCATTAATTTATCTTTTCCATTTAATAGGGTTTAATGCACCGCTTTGCTCCATTATTCTTCTGATGTATACTAGTAATCTCTTTTTGGAGAAACCCTGTGATACAGAAAAAAGATACTGTGAATTATTTAAGTCTTCAGTTTAATGACTAAATCAAAAACTCTGCCATATAGAATGCTTAGAACATTGAAAAAGTTCTCGCTTTTCAGATCAGAAAAAAAAAATGTGAAGGAGGCCAGAATACCACTTTATAAAGGTATGAAAAACAGTACTGTACTTGGCAGATGTCAGCTTTACCATTACATTTTATATAATCACCGGAATATTTTTCACTGACACTACTCCCTATTTGTGCACTTGCTTGGTTTGCTATTCTAGTTGCTTTTAACATTTAGAACTGGAACAACTTATGGTGACCTGTCCCATGAATGATCCAAACACATCACCTGATTAAAGTCCAAGAATCTTGAGAATATTTTCAGCCTTGTTCGTTCTTTTGTAAACCAGTTTTGCTCCCATCTTCAACATATTAGTCATATTTACTACGTGTGTTAGTATTAGAAGCGTGTTTCTCAAAAAGCAGTAGATGGTACATCTTCCTTCAAATGAATCAAGGATGAAAATATTTTCCAGAAGAAGCAATTGTAACACAGTAGGAGAAAAACCCTACCTAGTGTAACTTACTACAGCAAGCTAATTTCACTGAGATTACAGGCTACTTTGATACAAAATATGCTGCACATCCGGATAGGTAAAAGGGATGAAACCGAACCTTTTACAACCAGAGAGGTTACATTCTTTTAACACAAAAGTGGCTCCACTGCAAGCCATTTTAAGGTCCCACTAAAACAGGTAAATTGCCTAACACTGATACTATTCCATAAGTGCTATTCCATAAACACCATCCATTTTGGTATCTTATCATTATTTGAATCATTATTCTGGTCTAAGTACTGAGTTCAGCTGGCATTTTCCATTTATCTGTCCTGAACACACAGTGCTCATTTGGCCCTCACAGAAAAACATTCCCGATTACAACAGGAAACGTGGCTCTTATTTAAAATGTATTATGAGAATTATTCAAAGTGCAAGTACTGCATGGCTGCTTGAAGATTCAATAGGATCCTTCTTACAATGTACAGTCAGATATGCAGTAGTTATATTATACAGAACAATCATTAAATTGCTCGCTATCATAACAGAAATGGAATCAGGAATTAGGACTTTTTAACTAGGTTTCCTTCTTTTTTGGCTTAAATGTTATAGAAAAATAAAAATCAATTCAATTAATTTTCTGATCCTAATGCGAAGCACACTAACATCGATGCCACAAGTAAAGGTTCAAAACATTCAAAATATTTTAAGAATATTGATTAAACAGGCTCCCTGATTTGAGAGCTCTGACAGCACAGCAGAACTCAGTTTCACCATCAACCTCCCTAGAGGTATTTCTAAAGACCAATAATACAAAAAATACATATGCATATACACCTCAAAGAAAAGTGCTTATAGCTGACCTAAGGAGCATTTTCTCTCTTGATGAAAGCAGAGCTCACAAGCAAACAGAGGCAGCTGAGAAAAGCATACGGCCAAATATATCAGAATCCATTGAAAGAATGTTTAGTCTCCAAGATTTTAGCAGCAGCAATAGGAATCAACTTGAAGGAGTGTCCTCAGCTGCGTACTGCTTACAAGGAAGGTTGTTTCACGTCAGGTTTTCTACCACTGGAAAGAGAGCTGCTGGACTAAGGTAGTTCAAGTCTACACAAGCTTCCATTCCGACTCCAGCCAGCCACACACCTCAAGCTCCATATGAAAGTCAGAATCAGATTAACCTGTGCAAGCCATCCTTTCCTTATGAATACATTAAGATTGATTTGAGGATGATTTCTAAATTTTTAGTGAGACAGCTTTAAAACTACTGCAAGATCACTCCTCATTAGACCTAATAATCAGCACTTCATAGGCTATGCAGAAATTCCTTTTTCATTATAAAGATGAGGACCACCAAGAGACATTTTCCATTCATTTCAAAGAATTATCAAGTTAATGTTAACAGCTTGCCTAGTAAAGCCTTCAGGTAAGAAAAGAAAAAACCCTCCAAGTTAAACAATCTAACAGAAGAAAAAGGTGACAGTATCTTTAAAAAACCATAATGCATGGTGTCAATCTTATGAACAAATACTTCACAGGAAACATATTATAAACTGCTTCTACACAAGGAATTCTTGAACTTCTGCTAGAGTAATTTCTTTCTCTTTTATTTTCAAAGCCTTTGACAACATACCCACAGTCTATCAGTCATAAACACACATATAGTTTGTTTGCCTGACTTGCCCTGCCTCTGAGATCCACTTTGCCGACTCTCACCTTCAGCTTTTCTAAGCTGTTTCCCAAAATTAGGGAAATTGTTTGGGATTTCAAGATATTCAGACTGCTACTCCAGCCAAGCCACCAAATGCCCGGAAATTCTGGGGCAATGCTTTATCACTGGAGAGTGGGAACGGGCAAATTTATGCCTAATACAATACACAGCCTCCTTACAGATCAACGTTTTTCAACTCTTACTCTTTTTAACTCTTACTAGTTGTCTTTTTTTAATACAAAAAATAAATAAATAGTAAATATTTCTTTGTTACTGCTTATTTTGCTGCAAATCTAATGAAACACATGCATTCTGCCAGTGACCCAAGTATACACAGAAAATAAAATAATTAGGGAGTTATATATATGATGTCTTCCAATAACATTTTACTGTGTAATTTTACATCAATAATATAGAGAGAGCAATACTATTAGGAGCTTAATGCCTGCCAAGACCTCCTCCTTGCACCACATAACACTCATACTATCTGACTATATCTTAAACAAGTAGCTGATCACACAGAATCAGTATTACTCAGTGGCTTAAAGTAGATATCAAAACATTTCAAGCCTGAGTTAAATCAAATGTTAAAAACTGAATAGGAACTGAAGTATAGAAACAGATTAAAGTAGTTTGGACAGATTGTTGGCAGCTACTCATGCCCTGAAGATAAACTTTTATCTGGCCGTATGTGCAAAACTTAACTCTAGTCATTTATCATTCTCTATAGCAATAGATTTTCAAAGCATTTTAGTTCCCAGACAGGTAGGTTTTATAACGCTTGTTTTCTAAACATAATAGAAAATTCCAGAATGTGTGACAAATACAACTCCTTCAGCCTTATTATAAAACCAGCTACCGCAGAATAAAGAGATAAATAATGACATCGGTTGCACAACTGAATTCCAAACTGACATTTTTTCCTCTGGTTTGATTTTCAAATATCTGAAGTTCCAGAACAGGCTGGGGCCCAGACAATTAAGTTGTTTGTAGCACACTTATTCCTAACTTTCCAGAGTAAATAGATACTACTTGCATCACCTTTATTATATTTCAACTTGCAGTGGGTTTGGCGTTTCATGTTAAGACACAAATGTTCTACTAATACTTGCATTTTCAGATCTACAAAACTAGCCCTTTTAAACTAGCCCTTGCCAGCACAATTCTCTCTTTCTGCAGAGACACGCTTAAGAATTCATCATTTTCAAAATAAGTCTTTTCTTTAAGTAGTGGACTTTGTTTGAGAAGGTAGACTCTGGAGTAAGCCTTTAGTAATTTAACTCAGAGCTCCTTCCAACAGCAAATCAAGCTCTATGAATGACGACTTAGCCTGTACTTGCATTGCATAGTTTGTACCAGTAAAATGGTTAAAATTTTGAAAAAACATCACGTCTGAGGCAGTAATATTGCTACAGACATGAATTGCTACAAAGCCTCAAAAGAAGAATGATTTTCCCATTTTATTCCCACATTTTACTCATACCATTGTTGTTAAAAGTAATTACAAGTAAAGAATCCTGAAAACTCTTAACTACAAACTTTAATACAAGCAAGATTGCTCTTTTTGTTACAATTCTGAAAAATATAAACATGTTTGCAACTAGTAATTTATGCCTGAGTAAATATACCATTTTTAAGGATTTTCATAAGCGAAAGTCAAGAAACTGATCTATGCAATGGGAGCGACCTCAACATGCTGGAGAAATGGGCTGACAAGAACCTCGAAGTTCAGTAAGAAACGGTACAAAATCCTGCATCTGGTGAGGAACAACCCCACACACCAGTGTATGCTGGGGGCCACCCAGATGGAAAGGAGTTTGGCAGAAAAGGACCTAGGGATCTTGGTGGACACCAGGTTGAACACGAGCCAGCGACATGCCCTTGCAGCAGAGAAAGCTGGTATCCTGGGCTGCGTTAGGCAATGTATTGCCAGCAGGTGGAGGGAGGGGATCCTTCCCCTCTGCTCAGCACTGGTGAGGCCACACCTGGAGTCCCATGTCCAGTTCTGGGCCCCCCAGTACAGGAGTGATATGGGGATACTGGAGAATGTCCAACAGAGGGCCACAAAGATGATGGACTGGAGCATCTCACATATGAGGAAACCCCGGAGAGAGCTGGGACTGTTTAGCCTGGAGACAAGGCTCAGGGAGGATCCTATTAATGTCTATAAATACATGGAGGGGGAGTGCAAAGACTGAGCAAGGCTCTTTTCAGTGGTGCCCAGTGACAAGACCAGAGGCAATGGGTGCAAACTGAAACACAGGAGGTTCCCTCTGAACATCAGGAAACATGAATTATTATTTTTTAACTGTGAGGATAACCGAGCACTGGCACAGCTTGCCCAGAGAGGCTGTGGAATTTCCCTCCTTGGAAATATTAAAAAGCTCTCTGGACATGGTCCTGGGCAACCAGCTCTAGGTGGCCCTGCTTGTGCAGGGGTGTTGGACCAAATGATACCTGGAGATCCCTTCCAACCTCATCCATTCTATGATTCTGAGATACCATGTAAAGTACTCACAAAGGTAAGACCAAAACAATCTAATGCAGGCATGAAAAATACCAGATGTAACAATTGTGCAATTGGCATTACCTTACAAAGAATTAAAGGTTCTTCACAATCAAAGGACTGTGAGAATTTGTAAATGATTTCCCATTTCCCTATTGCTTCCATTGTACAGCTGTAATGGTAGACATACAATGTTTTGGAATGTCCACACCAGTAAATTACTATATACTGGATTTATCAAGACATAACAATAACAAAATTGTTTTATGATGATGATTTGTGCATGACGGCATGCTTGACAGCAGTGGAACTGATCAGCCAGTGGGAGCTGCTCTCTCTAGAGTATCACCTCTAACAATACAAAAAAAAAAAAAAAAAGTCTTTTGCCAATTTGGTAGCTGCTGAGAAGCCTACAGCAGCTGATGTATTAAAGTGCATTTGTGGACCTTATTTTACTAGACTTCTACCATTACAGTTTTTAAAAGCTTTTTTAAAACTACAAGTTTTTTAGAAGAGGAATATCTTAATGCAGTACTCTGTCTCTTGGAAAAACTACTTTTTTTCAGAAGCAGTGGCTGTTACTCTACACAGAATCAAGTGCCTGCCAAAAATTCTAGCTCTGCGCAAAAGACAGATGTACAAGATTCAAATACCATGGTCAGGAAAGTTGAAGTAGACCAGTAAAAGCAATTCCACTTTCCCCTTTGGAAGTTCAATTTCTACCAGAAAAGGCTGAAGAGAAAACCCAGCTCTACTTTTCATACCATCACAAAGCATCTGTGACAAGGGGGACCTCAGGAACAAAAAAGAGTTTCATTACGATTAATCAATTCTTATCCTCCTAAAAAGCTACTAACAAAAACCAGTATCATAAGTGTTGTGATTAATCCGCCATAAGCCTAAATAGTTAGCAGTAGTACACAATACAAACAACTCTTCATAGTCCTAGACTCTATGGAGCAAGTCACAGGCCCAAAAGGTAGTTATCCCTTGGCTCTTCCAGCTGCAGAGGCTTTCGGAAATAGCATGTTTAGCCCTATTTCCATGTACAATACTATTCTGCCATGTCAACTTTCAACCTGTGGCCAATTTCAACCAAGTATGGCAGGCCAAAGATCTCAAGGATATGAAGTTCCTTGAATTTTTGTCAAAAATTAAGAGGATGAAAGGGTCACATGAACAAGAGAAAAGCCAAGCTGCTAGCTCCATCGGGCATCTGTTCTAGGTCCTAGCAAAAATTGATAGCAAAAAATCAACATGTGCTTAGCTCAGAACCAGCCACAGCATATGCCAGCTTTTGCCCCATGAATAATAAGAATCTGAGGTTACTGGAGGTGGGTAAATGAAAAGTTTGAAGGCAAAAAAAATTAAGTTTCATTCGTTCTTTTTTGACACTGTAGCCACCCCATCAAATTTGTGTTCCTCTCAAAATTTCACATTTGAAAGTTAACAGCACAAATATTCCAGAGATACCAAGTCTTATAAAGACATGCACCAGATTTTCATGAAGGAGCAGTTTCAGTTCATGTCAGAACACGTTTGTGTGTTAGCACAGGAATTCCTGACCTGGATCTGAAGCCAGCCACTGAACCGAGGCACAAGCAAGGTGCCACCGCGCGGCACAAGCAAGGTGCCACCGTGAGTATTTTAGCTTAGAGAAGGAAAGAGTTTTATCTTTGAAATTTGTCTTCCGTCTTTTACAAACATAGTATCTTTGATAATACTCATAATGCTGAAGTCATTAACACCTGCTTCAGTTGGCAGTTCCTGTGGACAATTACAAAGTTATACGATGATGTCTGGAATGCCCTGTCTAGCTTTTGATCTATGACTGAGATGGCACATAGACAAATAAAACATAAGGAGCATGCCAAACAATTTAAAAAAGAACCTGAAAACTATGTTAAAGGCCACTTAGGATCTAGCTTAATTTCTGTAAGGGAGCTTTCCGTTGGCATAATGCAGATCTTGCCTACATTTGCATAACAGCTTTCCACTAAGGTAGTCAGTTGTTTTTGGCATGATGCCTGCTTATAAACCGAATGAAAATAACCTTTAAACCATCTTTTGCAGCCATTGCAGCATGAACATTTCCTTTAATCTAGTGGAAGGCTGATAAATGGGACAAATCTTCCAAATTGCTTGTCATCTCTGCCATATGTAATGAGCAAACCCAAGATTCAGCCTTAACCTTGCCCACCCCTTTTTGAATATATATGAACCCAAGATATTATTCCAGAGGTTTTTTTTGCTCTTTTTTTTTTCCTCTTTTTTTTTCTTTTATTTTGCAAGCCAAGGAAGATGTTTTGGAAACCTCTGTTATATGGGAAGCCTGACAGCAGCAAAGAATTCACATCTGAGGAGTGATTTCCACCTGCTTCATCCCCCCAGGAAGTAATCCTAACTCTAACCTCAAACAGCCACGTAGCTGCCTCCATTCATGAAAAAGAGAGGAATACCAATGTTATGGACTGTCAGACATGAATACAAAAGAAAAGACCCACCTACATTAGCCTTTAGACTAACTTCTCTAAAAGTCTGATTAAAAAAAACCATAGGAATCTTATTAATTAGATACATGTACGCAATTAGCATCAAGTTATTCTATCAGATTATATGAAGACGACATTCTAGCTAAAAGACAATGTATCCGATAAAGTAAAAAAAGACATTAATAAGAATTCAGTTTTATCAAAATAAGCTTGATTCCTTGAAATTCAGCTCCTGCTATGTAGAGTTGAAAGTATCCTAAAAAACTCAATATTCCTAAAACTGCATTTGGGGGTGGGGTGGGAAGTGGAAGGGGAGGAAAACAAGCACACACCACTGTCCCATTTCTTCCATGGTACCATGCTTGCGTGAAAAGAAGCCAGAACAGTTTTAGGCTGAACTTTGTAAACTACCCATTTATAAATGAAACTGGTTCTTTTTTGACTGAAGATATAGGATACTGCAGTGCTGCAAACTACATTAATATGTAGTGTAAGTATTGAAGTTGGAAAACAGTACTTTGCCCCAAAAGAAGCTTAGAGGGTGGGTTGGATTTTAAGATTGGTTCAAACTCTTTGCTTTACTCTTTATAGATTTATAGTAACAAGTTATAGTTAAACTGTTTTATTGCACAGAAGATAAAATAGAATTACATATAGAACATAAAACCATGCAAAAACTAATGTGTTTTACAAAGTACTTAAAGTGTCAACTATAAATTAAACCATAAATCAGTCAAAACTGCAACATCCAGGAAGAAACAATTACAGATGTAAGTGTTCACTCTTTAGTCAAAAAACAATTACTGCCATATGCTTGAAGTTCAGAGGATTTTTTTGTGTGTGGTTTTGTTTGTTTGTTAGTTTTTAAAGAAGTGCAGCACCAATATAACTAGTTAACCTGTCGCATGCTTATAGAAAGTGCATTTTCAATGTTAAAATCCCATTCCATGTGTAGCAGAAGCATATATAAATTATTTTATATCAGAATTCTGGGAAGATTTCACTCAATTTGCTCTTTACTCACTTTACATTATAATGAACATTTACATAGTAGGTACACAACTCTTTCAAAGTGCTCACAAGCATTTTTTTAATATCAATTATGGAAAGTCTATTGTTACAACATGAAACTTCTAAAATAAGTAGCTTTATTTTCTAGATAGCAGATTAATGGAGCTTCTTACAGGAAAATTTTAATCAGGACATTCTAAAAAAGCTAACTGAAGTAGACTTGATAAATTTTACTTTCAAAAATGTTTTTCTTCACACATTTGATATAGGGATTCACCCTGTTTCCCTCCCCCCATCCGTATCTTGATAAAGAGATAGTTTAACTTATACTAACTGTGGTCCTTCAAGATTTACTATCCATACATATTCCAATCAAGACACAGAAGTATCCTGTGCAGATGCATTTCTGGCCTGTATTGTTCATTGACAACCATACCTGTGCCCCATCATTCAACTAATAGTCCAGGGAAGGGAGACTACACAATGTCTTATAACTTCACAAACAGAATCCAGGAATTTAAGAATTAACAGGAAGGAAAACATGCTATAGTGCAGATACGCAAAATACATAACTTAAGAACTTGCTTTGTTGCAAGCTAGGCAACTGTCTCATCTTGTTCTTGTTCATTTATTCCAGCAGTGACAATGCATCTGATGTAAACTACTACAAGGATCCTAAGTAACACCTAATCCAACATAGCTAGAAAAGGGCTAGGAAAATTTTGGCTCAACACATATTGACCCTCTACCACTTACACACCACATGAAAATGGCCTAGTTTAAAGTAATTCTGCAGGTGCAGAAGTCCTCCTACTTTCTGCTTTTCTAGGAGCTGTGATTTCAGCTGAAACAGTTTCTGGGTCAGTAGGAAAGGATAACATTGTGAGTAGCCCAAAAAGAAACATTATCAATCCTTTTATAATCATACTGGATCCAAGAGATTTGAGTTGTCAGAAGCGTTATGCATTTTAATAAAATGTGGTACTGTGGGAGGGAATAAAAAGAAAGGCCCATGTATCCTAAACCAGAGGGTGGTTAACCAAGATGGAGATTATATACAGACTATTAGGAAACCTTGTCAGTCCAGACCAGTTATAGATGATCTAGTGCATCTAATCAGCATTTGAAAGTCATTAACAAGACACAGTAACTATACAGTAATTTCTTCTTCTTTTAGCAAATACATAGCTCTGGTAGTGTTCTGTAGGCTGTCAGAAATATTTTTGTCTTCTCTTGCAAATGATCTCTGCAAATTTAGCCTTTTATCTGAAATATATGATAGAACTCCAGTGCCACAGAGAAATACCAAGTGCCACTAATACAGGGTTTACCAATATCACAGCTATTAGCTTTGTGAAATTTAGTGCTGTCTGACAAATATCAGACAGTTCTTCAGAATCTGAAGAGAAATGGTAATATAAAGGAGGGAAACTCATTTGAGTTATATGGGGGGCATCCAATAGTAATTTCTAAACTTTAATCAAAACAGCTATAATTTATAGGGTTCCTATAAAGGAGATA
Source organism: Nipponia nippon (assembly GCF_047370975.1). NCBI lineage: Eukaryota > Metazoa > Chordata > Aves > Pelecaniformes > Threskiornithidae > Nipponia > Nipponia nippon. Next base: position 102,893,549 of record NW_028262290.1, on the reverse strand, counting down.
TTTGTTTCTCAAAGATTAAGAGTACTCCCTATCACCATGTGAAGGGAAATAGAGCTAACGAGAAGTACTTTTCTTTCTCTCACTCAAGAAAATTGTTGGGATTTTTTTGACTGACCAAAAAGGCAGTATTATTTCTAAGTAAAAGAATTCAGTTATTTCAGGTTTTTAGATCATTGTAATAGATTTTTAAAAAAATATTTTAAATCACATATTAGTAGGTTCAGATTTCAGTTCTTTTCAATTTTATAACTGAAATACAATCAGATGACATTTAAATGTGTGTTGCAAGATAACGATTAGTCATAAATCATTTAAAATACTGTTAAGTCATATTAAACAAGTACAGTCTTAAATATAAAGTAGTCTTAACATTTGCTTTAACTAAACATTTTGTTATAATAGATGATTTTTATGAATTGTTAAGAGGAGCATATCTATAAAGGTCTCACATTCACAGTAAGATTTCTGCTGTTTTAGAGGCTAAGCATACTGTATTTCTCACATATGGACACTCTCCCACTAATCTGATGAAGGCAGATATCCTACCATCAGTCTATTTGACCACTTCAAATTGGTCACAAAGCACAATGTAAAATTTTACCACAACCACAAACTTATCATGTAACCAATGCAAATTATCAAAACATACCCGTTTTTTCCGATGTTCTGAGAAACACCATGTCAGATGGGATTCGCTGATTCTGAGGAGAGGAGAAAAAAGGTATATTTTTTGTAAGTAGGAAAAAAGTTAATTCCAATCAAATGTCCAGTAAGATCTATCACCAAAAGGTCACACTTGGATTGAAACTCAATTAAAACGGGATTTCTCACAGTACTTTACATTCAGCATTTGCAATTCAGAAATCAATATTTTCGAAAAATTATACAATAAGCAAACAACAGGTAATCCTTTCAGATGCTCTTTATAAGCGAATCATAAATACCTGAAGAACTACGACAGATTTACATTTTCTTGATTGAAAACAGTAGTTTGAGAATATAAATATCTAATTGAAATATTTTTTAAAATTTCACTGAGCAAAACTCTGACACTCAGTTAGCATATATATTAGAAAAGAGTGATATTTAAAACACCTGCCTTGGCACTCAAGTTGCAAACATCATGTATATCAAGTATTCTCCTCTCTCCCAACACACACAAACATACACAGAGGAAACAGCAAGTCAGGGAACAGCATTTTCCTATTTCACATATCTATAAACCTCTCCTTTACTAAGACAAAAATAAATAGAATTTCTTCCTCAATATGTAAGGCATAGAGCCATATGCACAGTCAGATGCCTCTGCACACCTGTTCTGCCATTTCCCTTTCAAGCACAGAACTATCTGTATCAAATCACATTTTCAATTTTTGTTGTCCACAAAGAGGCCAATCTAAACGTTTGCAGATTAAACAAAATGAACAAGACCACCCTCCCACACACATACTATCTGCTGCATGAGTACCCAAATCCTTAGCTCTCCCACTACTTGCTCACAAGGCATCTACCAGCACCACTTACACATTGCCAACATAGGGTTTAAGAATGAAAAGCTGGGGGAAGTAAAAATAACCAACATGTCAAAACCTGAGAGAGATACAGGACTGGAAAGGAAAAAAGCAACAGGCTAAGCTGACAGGGACCAGAGTGAACAGAGCAATGAGAAAAGATACCATACTGAACTGCAGCTTCTTCCATCACAACTTCTGTCCAGTATGCCACATGTTGTGTTGTTTGATACTGAAGCTAAACACAAAGATTCATTTGCATTTCATTTACAGACTATGGTTAACCAATTAAGACATCTCAGTGGATTATTAGCTACGGCTTTACTAGTTTCAGGCTAAAAAATATTTCTTAATATTCATTTCAGATTACTTGTTAAGAGGATATAACACACATTTTTCACATAGAAGGTACCTCCATTTGAGAATAAATTTCAGGTTTTCCTGCTATACTTGGTGGATATTGCCTTGAAAGCCACTCCATACTTAAGGTTCATCTTTTATTTTTTAAGAGCTAAACTGTCTATTTGAGTGGAAAAGAAAATAAATGTAGCTGACAAAGCCCACCACATGGCATACATGAACCTCGGATTTCAGCCTTAAAAACCTGACTGAATTTACTGAACATAAACAGTTAAGAAGCATGTTCAGTATGTGAGCATTTGAAAACTACACAATTATTCCCTATTTCACACTTCAATTATAATAAAAATACAAAATTAATACATCAATAACAATTCAATTGCGGCTCTATTTTGTACATAAACTACCAGCTATAGAAAACTGGTTAGTTATTTTATACAGAAGAAACAGCAATGAAGACAGGGTCAAGCTAACCCGAAAACTTCAATTCAAGGCAGTAAGCAATGGAACATCTCATGTGCTGAACGCAGCATACAGAATTCCAACTGTAAATTTTATAAGGGTAATCCTAGTCAGGATACTTTGATTCACTGTATCAAAGTGGAAGATACGAATTCTATGGGTTATTAGAAAGATGTAATGATCAAAGAAAAATGCAATGGTTCAAAATTATCTTTATGTGAAATTCAAGTGCATTCAGCATGTAGCAGCTCTGAATGTACTTATCCCAAAAGGAATCTAGGCAACAGCCCAGACCACAGCATCAGCAAACACATTCAAAAACCTCCTAGAAGAATCAACACAAATACAGAGCGGTATTTTTGGTCATTTGAGTCAAGCCAGTCCTCCATCTCAACATTTAAGGACACAATACTGCTATGAACAGAAGAGAAACCCAGCATTCTCAAACTGGCTTGATTTGAAACCAGATATGTAGTTACTCATTTTTAACCCTCCACCTTTTATTCTTTTGAAGGCACCACTTCCCCTTTGTCACTGCATGTCAAAAGAAAAATCTTAGAAGTACATACAATAAAACAGCTCAAAATACATCCGTCAAGATAATTAAACACTGCTCTGTATGACACTTAGTGTGGGGGACCTTCAAAATACTACGCCTGACTACCCATAAAAATCAGTTCAGAGAGTGAAAAAATTCACATGTTCTCACTCATAATGGAAAATAAATGTGTATTTACACCAGACAACACCACTGAAGAAGCTGATGCTTTTTCCAGTATATAATGCTGTACTCTAACATTTGCCTTGGTTCTTGAAAAGCCACACTCTTATAGCAACTTTATTTCTGACCACAAGACATCCTGGATACTGTAGGCAAAGTCTTGAATTACTCCAAAGAAGCCTTCCTGAGATCAGCATGCAGCCACAACAGTGCCATTTGGAATAGTGTGATCTGAACAGATCTATCAGAGTCAACTGCCAGATTCTGTGTTATATGGGCTCAGCTTTCAGAATAAGATGATGTAAACCCTCTAAATCTCTGGGAGGCAGGTACCTTTTGCCACTCCCTGTAACATACTCTCAAGGACACCAATTCAGAAGCGGGACTGGTTGCAGTGCAACTGTATTCTCTATTGATGGGAAGTTCGGTATAGAGGGGCCATGAAGGGCTACAGAGATAGTATTATCTCAAGCAAACAAGATGGTTGGAAAACAAGCAAGTTTGGAAACACTAGAAAATAGACGCATGTTCTGGTTTACCTATAAATCCTATGCTGTTAGCAAAAAAAACTCCTCATACCTTAAAATTATGCTTTTTCATGCATGGATACTTCCTGGTTTGCAGCAATTCCCGCTTATTTGTAAAAGCACAAAGAGTTAAAAATTCATGTGCTTGTCTGTATGTCAACAGTACTCACCTTGAAGAGGCTGCTCACCTGCAACTGCAGCTAGTACAGCATTTTTTGGAATCTTGCCTTATATCAGAAAATAATTAAACATGTAGTGAAATTTATTATCCATCATGAGCCCAGATTCAACCAGGAATATCTCATATTCAGATTTGGAAAAAACTGCAGTAAAAACATTAACCTTAATATGTATTATTTTGCACCTATTCGAGGAAAAAAAGAGGAAAGGGAAAATGCAACTTCAGAATTAAATAAATCTTTCCTTAAATGACAATAACAATTAAACAGATATCCAGTCTTCATATAGATTAGCTATACATTTCTGCAGCTGCCCTGCCAGCTCTGACATAAATCCATTACACAAGTTTCAGGTTACTGGCTTCATGCCTACAAACTTCCAGTTACTTGTAAACAAGCTAACACACTTGACCAACACCCAAAAATTTTGCAAAAATAACAGTCAAATGATCTAATACTGAATTAAATAGAAGTTCTAATAATCCGAATGAGGTATGTTTTTACATATCATTACCAACTTCCACGGAGAACGCATGTTTCACATTCAGTAAATAAAATATTCACCTGGTACTTGCTATCCAAGATCCAAGTCTTTATGTCTGACAAAATTGGGCAGAATCACAGAATATCTCAAGTTGGAAGGGACCCATAAGGATCATTGAGTCCAACTCCCTGTTCCTCGCAGGACTACCAAAACCTAAACCATTTGACTAAGAGCATCATCCAGATGCTCCTTAAACTCTGACAGGCTTGGTGCCATGACGACTTCCCTGGGGAGCCTATTCCAGTGAGCAACTACCCTCTCAGTGAAAAGCCTTTTCCTAATGTCCAAACTGAACTTCCCCTGATGCAGCTTCATTCCATTTCCTCATGTCCTATCGCTGGTCTCCAGAGAGAGGAGATCTGCACCTCCCCTGCTGCTGCCCCTGTTGAGGAAGTTGTAGACTAATCAAATTAGTCGTGTGATCATCTTCATATTTTAATAGAAAAAATGTATCTTGATTTCATGTCTTTTTAATGTGTTCTCTCTGCTTGTTTTTCTTTCCTGTAAAATAACGTAAGCTGTTCTGCATTAACATATCTGAATGTATCCTGCCACATAGGGAAGGCTAGAGACTGTCTTGTCTTAACTTTCTCCCTCAGGAGAAAAAAAAAAAAAAAACAAAACCAAACCAAAAAACCAACCACCAAAATACAACAGTATTTAAGACTGACATCTCGTTTTTCATCAGGTTTTCCATATTTTGGAAGTGGGCAGAAAGGTACTGCAGAGTACTGGACACCAAAAAACATTGTCACTATTACTGCTGACACTGGGGAGCAAAGATCCCCCTGCAGAGACGTACCTAGTCACTATAAAAGAGTGACTGCACAGAAACAGATGGCAAGTATGCTACAAAAATCTTTTAACACCTCATTATGGAGAAAATTAAGTTCTGTTGTACATTGTCACAGACAAACAGCAGCAATATGTCAATCATGTTAGCCCTCTCATGTCATATTTATCAAAGTGGAACAAGTTAAAATGACAACACATACAACTTCAAGCATTAAGAAACCCATGAAGAAACTATGTAATCTCAATTACCATGAAGATGAAGCTAGAAACGTTTATTGATATATACTGAAATTTGAATATAGAAGTAATGAAAATGACTTGAATACATTGTTTTGCTTAAGTCTGGGCAGAATTAGAGCTCCAGAAAAGGAGGGCTTCCTTTTCTCTCAGTGTTTGTCTATGCTGCAGACGTACAAACTCATTCCTACAGATCTAACAGTCAGCACAGGGTCAGTACTTCCCCAGCTTCTGGGTTCCCATGGCTAACTCCATGCCATCAAGGAATACTAGCCAGAGTGGAAAAGAAGACGACCCACAAACACACATACACTTCCCTGCAACACAGGCTACAATGTTCACTTGAAAAATACCATTTCTAATAGCTTTCAAATTACTTTTTCATTTTTCTCACGTTATTATCATTAAATTGTTATTTACATAAGCTTCTCCAGCTCTCTAGTCAGTCTTCCAGTTCTCCTACAACTGCCCATAGTTACAGACCCTCAGAAATTAGCATTTACTGTCCTTTCTTCTCCACTCATGTAATGAACGATGTACTTTTCTCAGTGACTAAAATATTCCATTTATAACTTAGAAGCAAGCAGGAAGAGGCACTTCCCAGTTGTCTTCTTGCATCTGCATGCTGTGCAATACTGCATGCTAGCATTAACTGCAATCCTTACAAATATTGGATTAATTTCACTTTACACCTGAGATTAAGAAACAATTGTGTCCCTTTACAGCTCCAAGAAAAGCCCTCAGAGTTTTGAGATCAAGCATTACTGTTCCACGTTTTAAAACATTGTGTTATTATTACATGTTATTAAGTAAATGTCTTATTAATAATTATTAAGTAAATGTGTTATTAAGTTTTATGCCCTCTTCACATCTCCAAAATGTATTCCAAACTGTCAGTAAGCTACAGTGTCTAAATAACAATATCTGAACCCATCAACTCATCCCTTCAATTGTCTTATTTAGGAACACTATGCACACCTGTGCTCCCATTGGAAACTAAAAATGTATCTTAACACAAGCCAAGGAGAACATCTAGGAAGTAGCATCTCTGCTCGAGGCAGGGGACTGTTTTTCAGCTAACATATACAAATGTCTTTTAGCTTTTAAAAACAGGCAATAGTTTCTTCTGTTCAGGCCTCTTCCTGCCCTAGTATTAGTGCATTACAAAATTTTCAGTTGAAACAATAGATACATTACTTGGAAGTAAACTGTTTTAAGCACATTGCGGTCACTTAGAGCTGCTTTGAAATTAATCAGGTCTATTTAAAAAGACAATAATCAGAGGATATTCCAGGTTTAAATATAGAAAAACCTTTCACTTAAGTTGTTAGTATTTGTGATGCAGTCACTAGTTAACATATAGATCTTCAGCTCAAATGAGTCATTAATTTCACTGCAGAAATGCTGTTGATGCATCTTCCAGTCAAATACAATGTTAACTTGTTCCTTTGCCATTAGAGTGAGCAATTGAACATTTCACCCCCGACTAGTTCTTTGGCTTAAGAGTCATACTCTGAAATTGAAAACTGCTTGCTCCAACACAATACACTTCTCAACAGAACCAGAAAACATTTAATTTCATTAGTCTGGCGACACCCCCAGCTAGGCCAAAAGGAAAAAAAGCTCTACTAGGGCAGGTGGGAGCTTAAAGCTGAAATAAAACATTCAAACAATTATATGCATCTTACTGAGACACCTGAGTAAAACAGTCATCAAAAAGGACTCTATATTCATTGCCCTAAAGCCTTAAGCATTACTTTTTTCATTAGAAACTTCAGGTACTCACAACATATGATCTGTAAGCTGCTGCAAATAATGCTGAAATAGATGCTAATGACCTACCTCATACAAGACAGATTGACCCCCAAAGTAATTCCAGTTTTCCAAATTCTAGCATAATTTAACAGACCGATGGATCTCAGTAAATTTCAGGGAAGGCAGATTACCTATGTAGCCATTAGAGTCTTCTCTACACTCTACAGTAATTAATTCCAGGTTTAGAGATTAAGAAGGCCCTAAAAAGTTTCCTAATAAAAAACCAAAGCAAATCTCATTCTCAGTCTCCTAGAAGATCTGGAATAGGCACAAGTGAGCACCTGCAAGCTGACTTCACCTGCACTCTGAGATAGCAAGGTGTAAGGCAAAACAGATGTAAAGGCCAGACATATTAGTGCTAATCTTGTCTATGCTAGTACATGCTCCTCAGGCCCAAAAAGACAGTACAGATAGCAGACAAAAGAAGGAAGAAAAAAAAGCAAGGAATAGTTCAAACTACATGAAAATAGATACATTTCAAGCTGAGAGCAGCAAACCAAATGAGACTTGGATGTACCGTTCTTTCTTTGGACTATAAAAGAAACAGGAGGGAAGGAAACAGAAGTTTTCCAAAACAAACAGAAGAGGTGTTTCTTATATGTGGTTGAAAAAAGAAAGTAATCTCTATCCACTAGCAATTTACGAGTTCTCCAAATTCTCCAAGTAAAATGAGATGTGTTAACAAATAAGAAAGCACAAAATATATCAGGAGAGCATATCTACTGAAGGATTTTTTTTTATCAGAAGTAATTTACTCCACTAAATAGGAGTAAAAGCACCAAGAAGTTTAGAAAAGACTAGTCACTGACTAGGTTCCACTAAGGATTATTCTGCCAAGCTGCAACTTGCCATACAACACTTCAAACAAAGCTGTAGATACAAACTTCAACTTGAGGTGCCTCCTTCCAGCATCTTCATGGATTAACTCTCTAATACAAAGCATGATGGGAATCACTTGCTGGCACCCAGAAAGTGAGTCACCTTACCAGAATGAACTTAAGTAAAAAGAGTTTCCTCTGACAAGAAAATTAAGTTGACTTTCAAGGTCACAATAATTTCTTAGTACCCCAGAAAGCCAACTGAAGTAAGCACCACTGTCTTTATCATAATACTAGCATAGAGGGGAAAAAAGTTCACAGCTCTCACTCACCATTTGCAATCAAACTGGAAAGCTTTTTCTCCTTTTTAAAAATATAGAAACTGTAATATTATTTAATTATATTATATACATATTATAATTATATAATATAAATATAAGTTTTTATGTATAAATAAAAACTTATCCTCAAAGGCTTCAGACACAGAAAAACACTGATTTGAGCATCAGAAGGAAGGTATCAGTAATCAGACAGCTTCAAACATTCACCACAGGACAAGCCAGAGAATTTAATTCAGTAATTGTATTCCCTTCACTAGATAAATTTAAGCATATACCAATTCATAAAATATAAATGCTTACATTCAATTAAGCTTAATTAATCCAAAAATACACTTCCTTGAAGATTCTCCAATAAGACTTGAACTAAAATACTAGCTAGTTAGTACTTCACAGATAAGTAACTCAATATACTTTGCTTCAGAAGATAATGAGCATGTTAATAATCTTTAGTCTCTAAAATATATTTAAAAAGTATCAACCTTTTCCACTATGATGAGGTCTCCAACTTGTATGTCTGAACTCTTAACTTGCACTTTACCTTAAAAAAAAGAAGAAATGTAATCAACTTAGGCAGACATTAATAAAGAGTCACAAGAATATAAATCCCAGAATGCAAGTTATACTTAAATACGTTATTGTTTGGTGAAAATGTTACAATCTATACAAAATGGATCTCTGATGAACACATTAATAAATAGATTTCATCTGTCTGAATAAATAATTCACTGGTTAAAAAAAGTCTAGTTTTGTAACCAGTTAGCTATTGTAGAAGTATTAGAAGAAAAAAATATGTATGGAAGATGCTCAGGTCTGATCTATAGTATCAATAACAGAGTCGTAAAACAGGAGAAAGGAGTCTTTCCCGTCTCCTACTAGACAGCACTTCTATTTCTGACAAGTCAAGAGTTGTTAGGCTTACAGTCATGGAGCATTCTCACACACATGAGTTGTTAGTCACAGCCCAGTTACCAACAGGTAGCTTTGCTTGGCCACTAAAGTTACTGATGTATTTGGCACTGTCTGGCACTTGTTGGCATTATAGTGGAAAAGAGCTAAGTCTCTCTAAAGTCAGAAGAAACGCCTGAAGATTTCGTTTTAGAAAATTAAAGTATCAAAAGCTGAAATAGAGGTTTTTCATTCTTTAGAGCTGCCCGTTCAGTAACTGCTGTGAACAACTCATTCCAAAATATACATAGCAATTTAATTCCTGTATGTTCTGTACAGTATTAATATTTGTAACACTGCTAAATTTTAACATTCTTATTTTATGGACTAAAAAACTGAGACAGAGAGGTTAAGCTGCTGCCCAAAATGCGTTATTGTTGAGCTCATTGGAATTCAGGAGTTCTAGTCCCAGGTCCTTGCTACAATTCCAGAAAAAGTTGCTTCCCTGAGTTAAAAACAACCAAAACAAACCCTTGTGGATAAACAAGTCATGACATATGGATATCCTCTTCCAAGATATAACAGGTGATAAATTCAGAACCTCTTAACTGAGGATATAAACACATATATATTCACACAGCCTGACAAGCTGAAACACACACCTATAGGAAATATCTTTTCCCATCAGAAACACTATCATGATTCCAAGCAGCACGTATCTGATCAGCAGGTATCAGATGACAATATGTCAAAACATGGTAAGGTGCTAGGGTTCTAAATAAAAATCAGACTAAACAAATTAGAACAGAAGACCCACAAAAGCACAGGATGAGCAGCAATCAGCTTGGAGTTTAATCAAAAGTATTATGAATAGTAGATTTGTCAATGCACATTCTATCATCTCTCAAAGTTATACCAAGTACAAAACAAAAACTAAGCTGGGTTCCAAATCCGTGAGACCTCCTCATCGTAACTCTCAATGACGAGAGATTAGGTAGTTAACCTCAAAAAATTCCTTATATTTACATGTGCATTTAGTCAAAGATAGTAAGATTCATGTTATGAGTAATTATTTTCAGTACTTGCTCTTTAAAACTGCATTTCATGCAAAAGTAACAGTTGTTTTATCTTTAATTCAGTCAATAATAAATGTATTCCTGTAGCTAATTTTTAATACATTTTCCATGACAATAGCACTTCTAAAATGTGCCATGTCAGAGGAAAAATCACAACTTTTGTTTGGCCTGTCTGCAAAGTCATTTCTGAAAGCCAGTCTTTGTTATTGATAATGATCTTTTACACCAGTTGAATTTTTCAGTTGCCAAAAACACCTTACCCACACCCACCCCCAAATATAAAACAAATTATATCTTCAATCTGACTCCTAACTCTGCCATAACACATTTGTGAGGGTGAAGGGAGTAGCAGAAGACCAAGGTATAAAGAGCTGTAGCAAGAAACACTAGCAGTTCTCTACAGGAGTTTCAAGATACCTACGGAAATTAAGTTAGTGTCACACTCTCAACAATTTTTTTTTTTTTTTTAATTTAAAGTAACTAATACTGAAGCTCAACCACTAAAAGAACAGTCTGATACCAAGTCAACATATTTAGTCGGCTTAACTGCATGAGCCTGTGAATTCTCTTATAAATTCTCACGTTTTGACTAGAAGTGACTAGTGTATATACCGGAAAAACCTCATCATGTTTACTTTGCTTTCCAAGTCTGTTAGTTTTACCAAAGGGATAGCATTTCCCATTTTGTTTTCAATTCCTCCACTAACAATTTTCATCAGTTTATCACTGTGATAATCAAGTCAATCAACTGATTATAGTTTTAACAGCCACAAAAATCCTAGTACCAGCAGCATCGTCTCAGATCTACGCAACTTATGCAGTCACGTATGATCAAAACCATTCAGAAATACTAATCAATATCAACTTAAACAATTGAATTTTCTACAGTCAAGTTCTAACAGCATCTACAGTAAAGATCAAAAGACACTAAGCCTCAGAGGACAACAGAAGGTAGAACATTCATTTGCAACACGATGTAGGGCAGACAAAAAGCAAAGACTCCTGGTGCCAACTATACCAACAGGAACCCACACTGCACCTTTGCTTGTACTCAGTCTAGCGATCCTGGGAATTTCACATTACGAACTGAAAAGTTTCCTTATCAGATCACGGCTTAGTATAACACTACAGAATACCGTCTTTATTACACACTAAACATGTCCTGTTAGAGCATCCTGTATATCCCCACACGTAAGGAAGGGGCCTGTGACATGCAAGACAGCTAATTCTACAGTGAATCTGAATGGCAAGACATATTCTATTAAAAACTAAATGCTAAAAAGTGTCAGTAATTCAAAAAGTGGTTTAAAATTTTGAGAAGTCAACAAATAACACTTTCCTTTAGACTAGCAAAAATGAGAATCATTAGATACCATTTCAGAGAACGTTAAAATAATGCAATACTACATCTTAGTGAAGATGCATTTAGCGAAAAAGAGACACTGAATGTTATTCACTGCATAAATTATTTTTGCAAACTATTTTTTCCCTAAAAACATCTCCGTAGCAAAATACTCTTCACCATCTGTGTAATTACCAATAAAAAGTCCAAAGCTGTCAGAAGTGGCTGCGCATCCAGACTTTATAGTCCACCAAGGCGCAAGGCTTTTGCCTAAAGCAACATATAGAATTATGCAGAACTGGAACATTGAAATGTGTCTGTAGTAATTCATTATACTCCCAAGATAAAGCCTTTTGAAATGAATTGCAATGATTTGAAAAACTAATGAATATCTCATATGCGCTAACAAGTATTTCACATAAAAATTTAAGAAATGAAGTAAACAAATTATGGGTATATACTATATCAGAAATGACTTTGTTTCTTTTCATTAAAAAGTGTCTCTACTACTGGAGTGCAAGCCACTCCTGAAAGAACATTTGAGAGTAGCGTTTTCAAATTCTTTTTTATTTGCTATTACATCTTACCCATGGTACCTTGAGTACTGTCTGAAGTACTGCTTCTGGAGTTGGTAACAGAGGTTGTCTCTAACCCATAAATATAAAGCTCTTGAATGAAAGGAGTCAAGTACAGACCATATGAGAGTTTTACCTGGCATCTATTAGCCTGAGTTGTCAGCATAATTAGAGTATACATAATATAATGGGGAGCCAGGGGGAGGGGGGTGGGTGGTGTGATGATGCTGATCTTTCAGTGCAAGTGCTGTCCTTAGGTCCTTCTTTCAAACTCAGTCTTACATAGTGAACTGAGGTTAGTCTTTAATCACCAATATGAAACTCTAGAGAGAAGCTTCCTAGCTCCTCTCCTCTGTGTACTCTCTCCTCTTCGGTGAAATGGAAAGCCTTCGTTCTTTTTATCTGATCTCCTGGATGCTGCAAAAATGTGGAAGAAAACAGTCCCCTTGACATTTCCTCTCTTCTGGCCTCTTTTTGAAATTCTTACATGAAATTTCAAGTTCTGTTTCTGCTGTTGCTTACTGCTTCCCTAATCAGCTAGATGAAACTGATACAATTCTTTAAAAACTTATCTGTTCCGTATGGTTTAAATACCAGGAATGAAGTCATCGGTAGGTTTGAACTATTGCAAGCAATAAAGACCTCATGTCGTACCTCTAGATTCAGAAATAATGTTGATTTTTTTAATGCTGTGGCTTTTCAAAAAGCAGGACAACCTGTTCTTGAAGAACTGAAACTCTAATGTTATAAGAGGTTTCAATACAGATTTCAAATAACTGAAAAAGAATAATCACACAGTTTTGGCATATATTTTCAACTTCACTACATTCTTAAACACCCTTTAAGGATATTGTTATCCATCCTTTAAGGGTACAACAAAGACATAAATCTCATATTTGAAGCCTGGATGGAATTATTTCATTAATCTCATCTCTCCTGACATTCATTTTCTATTTTGCTTTGCAGGTTGCAAAATGAGAGTTCTGCAACACTGCCAAAAATCGTGTTAAACATTCTGAGAGTAAGTGACAGATGCATGCTTCTTCTGCAACTTGCAGTTGTGACTATTAGTTAGTTATTTTCTTCTTGATCTTTTTTTCTTCAAAACTTTCGTAACACTGCATGGGCAAACCTAACTAGGAAAGGTTCAGGGCAGGACTGCCAACTTCGAGAATAGAAAGGGAAAAAGAGTTAAAATTGTTTTACAATTTTATTATCCAATTGGCTTTTGGCATTTTAATGAAAAAGATAATAGCCTGTTTATGAACTTGAGATGATTCTTCTGTAGAATAACAGCATTTTTTCATGGGCACTTAACTGGTGATACGTAAGTGCATGAGACAAGCAGCTGCGCCGGAAGTATAATGGTCCCTTAGGAAAGAAAAACAGAAGTCCTCCCAAACCTGCATGCAGAGGTCTAAAGTTTTCTCCATTGCAGTTTCTGCTCTACAAAAGGATATGCAGGTGAGCTGCTCTGAAGCAGAAAAAGCAATTAAATTGACAGGATCTTCAATAGCAAGATAATTTCAATTCTACAGGCAGATACTCTTCCTCCCTCCAACTTTAACTTGCGTACTGACTGAAAACTGTCTCTTAAGGATTTGCAGGCTTTGATATGCAAAAAAGGAAAGTAGATTTTGCAACAAACATCTCAATAAAAAGATTAAAACCGCAGAATGCATCATACACTGAACAACTTAAGAGATTCAATACCATAATCTAGGAGAGTATACAAGGGAGAAGATTCACATGAAAGACATGGAGATGGGTACACTTAATTGACTTGCTCACAAAAATATTCAATACATTTACTGATTTGTATGTTTCATCACTTGCCACAAAGGGTTGAAAAAGTAGAAGCCATTAAAACTTCACGTGTAGCAGGTTCATCTTGACAAGTGCAAAGTTACACACAGCAAATTCACCAAGGGATGACTGAAGACAGCTTAGCCATGTTACATGACAAATAGAAAACTGCATAACACTGGATAGATATCTCATGGATCAGAATTAGTCTATGGACATTAAGCTGGCCATTGCTGCCTAAGTACAATTAAGTAACACTTAAAACAGATATCCCATTCTCCCTTGATTTCCTGCTTGGAACAGATCATTATTTTAAAAAAAGCTAAGATTTACTGATTAGAACAAATACTTATTCAAGGTCTTGAATTACTAAAAAGAAATTCTAAGTTTTTAAGAGTCACTAATGTGAATCCATCACCTTCAAAAAGCTGATACTTCTTACACTAGCAACATGCAGGTCATAAGACAACATTCGTATGTTTTACCTGTTTAGGGGTTCCTGAGGCTAAGAATGACTCCACAGAAAGTCAACACTGCTAGGCAGTCAAAGACTTCCTGATCTTAATCTATTGCAATGCTATATAAAAAGATTTTAACTTACAAATCAGCCTACCCACACTATCTTTATACAAGTAATTAATCACAATTCAAATCCCAGTAGCTTCTCTTGCTACAAATACATTTGTTTCCCTATAATAAACAAACACTTTTGCAAAACAGCTAACTAGAAGTGCTTACATTCTCATTTTTATCTTCCATAAATGATACAATTAAACCAAGGGTAACACTGAACCTTGTTAACTTTAAGTTTTCCTACTGAGCAAAGGCAACCTGCTTAACCTCTCTATGTCAGTTTCTCCATCTTTGAAACAGAAAAAATACCTATTTCAAAGAAAAGGCTGTAAAACCTACACAAGTCATAAAATCACTAGGAGAAAAAAAATGCTAGAGCAGTATAAAGTGCAGTTCCACTCTGAAAAGTGACTCTTGAGTGGCATCGATTTTCAGGCTTTTAATTAAATCAGTATCAAGTTTGTTCATTCACAAGTAACAAAGCCTTCTTTCTCCAAACCATTAGCCTGTAGGTTAGTATGGTAAGCCTAACTGAATTTTTCCACTTGAAGAGTACTGCCAATATTAAAAATTAGGTAGATTATATTGAAAGTTACTTATAACAATAGTTTGCAGAAGTGTAGTACTCGACATTAATAATTTGCACAGAAAAATACCTAAATCCTTCTCAAAACCTGTAAAAGTCTTAGGCTAACTTTATCATAGCAGGAAGTGCCATTTTTTGCCTCAAAATGATACCTTTCAGTTTCAGAATGCCTTATTATGAAAGAACCCTATATTATGAAAGAGGTGCAATTTATCCTCTATTCATTATTTCATATATGTGTTTGTAGCAATTTTTAATACAGCTTAATTTTGAGTGGGGACTGCAATAATGTTTTCATTCTTAAAATTGGCCACTGCATTGTTAGCTCATCTATCCCCCCATTGTCAACATGGGATTCAGAGTTCATTGCAAGCAGAGATCTTGAACCTTTACTTCTGTAGAATATTACGGTCTTCAAAAAAACCACAAAACAGAACAAAAGCCAAGTATGAATTCATGACAGCACTGACACCAAAACCTGAAAGTCGAAATAGACATACACATTCGTGGGTAAAAGCTGATATCCTTTTTTAAAAGAAGGGGCATTTTTAAAACTTCTTTTGAACAAGTCACTGCTCTCTACATGTCAGTTCCTGATATAACTGCTGGGCTTTACCTATATACTACTATATACTATTTTTAAATCTCTATTCTTTATCTAGAAATCAGCTGTGTCAAGGTGACCAAATCCAATTTTAATTTGACAATTTCCTTATTTCTAGGAGAAGCTACAAAATGAAAAGTTTCTCAAATACACATAACCTCATGAAATATTTCATGAGCTGGGAAAGAGGACATCAGGATTCCAAGAATTCTACTTAAATGCTGCTTAAATGCCTAGCAATTTACCAGAAACTCCAATACTAACTCTAAACAAGTTAAGTGAAAAAAGAAGCACAAAAGGCACCAAACTTAGTCCTTAAAACAGCAAACGTCAGTCTTGACATTTACATCACACTGGTAACTATAAACTATGCATGTGCTTCCAGAACTAAGAATTTCAGATTACTAACACTATTGCTGAATAGGGTAGGATTGTACTACCTATTTCAAAGGTGAATGTTCAGGGGCCTACCATAAGAGATCTAAAAAAAAAAAAAAAAAAAATACCAACCAGCAGGTTAAATTACAAGTTTGAAAGAAAAGCCATTAAGAGTCCATTTCTTTAAAGACTGTAAAGATCTGGAAGCCAGCAATGCAACCACTTGTGTTAAACAAATGATAGTTATCCCATTTGCAAATTTCCACAGTTCTAAATGGTGATAAAGCTATTTCAGGCTGACAAGGAAGGGAAGAACAGTAGGCAAATATTCCCTACAGTTGCTCCCTTCTGTACGCAAACTCCAGAAAACAATGCAAGTCTCCATACTGCAAGGAAGCAGTATAAATTCCTCTCAGCTGCTAGGTTATGTCATCACTAATGAGACCATTGCCTGTTTACTTACCTTCCAATTACTTTAAAAAATGGGGTAAGATTTCGGACAGAACATCCTTGTGTTACATTACAAGCTTTTAATCCATTTTTTCTGGAGAAAATATTATCCAGAGCTACTCCAAGAGTTTAGTTGCTAATTAAGACTCCCATATCTGGTAAGGTTACTCTTCCCACTGACTTCTGAGAAGAAGATATTCACCAAGATATACTACAAAGTCCAGTGAAATATATGTTGGGAATTAGTGAACAGAATTTACACTTGGCATAATGTATACCATATACTCTAACTGCTTGAGACGCAACCTCACATACCTTAACAGCTTCCCACTTTCTACAACTTTTTATGCCAAGGAAAATCCTTAACAGAGACTTCCCAGGATATTGTAGCAAAATAACTTTTGAGGGTAATAGCAAGGTCATGTTGTTTTCTAAGGTTATTCATTACAGTTTGACTTGATAATAGGTTATTCATTATTTTTTGGCACCTTTCTTTGTGGCACTCTGTTCCAAATCTAAACAGTAAAATGTGCTAAGCAACATAAAAATGGAGAGGAGTGCATAGTTTTTCTCTTATGCCCACGTTTAAAATTTACCATATCCTACCAAATTTAATTGTCACTTCACAGCTGAAGTGCTTCATTTCCTTAAAAGTCTTCATGAAAAACTGCTAAAGGTTGAGTCCAAAAAAGTCATAATTGTGATTTCTCCTTTTATTAATTTCTGGAAAGAAAACTGGCTGTTTCTAATGCATGATCATATAGATTTCAAATTATATGCAAAAACTGAAATCAGTATTTTTGATACTGAAGCTGACTGACAATACATCTTCCTTTTCTTAATCACAAATATATCCACCAAGTTTGAAAGGCTCTAGTGAATTTTAATTAGATCGTATTTCTTAGTTACTGATCCCTTATTTCCTATATACACTTGATATATAGATGACAGTGTTGCTGAGTTACTGTTTGGTATCAATTTCAGAGGAGAACTGCACTTTGAAATAATAGTACTAAACAGCAGAACGCTTCAAAAGTATATATAATTATATACATACACCTTTCCTTTACAAAAAAACAAAAAAGATTTACACCACTTCTTAAACAGATCAAGTTTAACAGTTGTATTTATCTGAGGGAAATCAAGCACTTGGTTCAGTATCAGTTTCATTCTGAATAGTGCAGCTTGAGACTATTAGTTATTTCTTTGAACTGGAAGTCTGTAAATGTATAGATAAGAAAAAAATGAAATATTTTAAGGATTTATACAAATGGTTTTGCTAACCTCGTACTGTCAGCTTGCTATATAACTGTGAGTTCATTTCCTTGTCTCTCTTGTAACGTCGAAATTCATCAACGGCTTCCCGTACCACTGTGACCGTCAAAACAAATCCCTGTCAAAGATATAATTATGCAATTCAGAATTCTCAAAGTGCTAGAATAGAAATACACATGTAGGAACAATATACAGAGTAAGAACATGTACTTAGAATATTTACTTTTTTTCCTCATTTGGGTTTTAGCGTTTTCTTCAATCTGTTAAAATATCATCTTGGTTTAGTCCAAAAAAAAAAAAAAAATCATACTTGTACATTGTACAAATATAATTAGAATAACTACATCTCCAAATACATGTAATTTAGATATAATTTGAAATTTAAAAAATTAAAATGCTTTGGATGAACTAAAGACAGCCTTTGTAGTTCAATAAACATATTTCCCTATCTTCCACAAATTTTAGGGCTTTACCAAAATCCAAAAATTTAAGAAGTCTCCAATTCTAATTTTGAGTTCACTGCCTTTTTCCTAACAGACAGAAACGAAAAGGTAAACGGATGGCTAGTTTAGTTAATTTTGCCATCTGAAATGTAGTTATTTACCAGTACGTCACAAATATTGACAAAGAAAAAGGGGAGTTGTTCTGAAAAGCTAAGTATCTAAATGCTTTGGCTGCTGATTTCACAGGATAGCGCCACTGCAGCTTCTGCTGGAAACGCAGAGTGCACTCCATGCAACTAAGATGGTCTCTGGCCACAAAAGATGGTAAGCTAAGAACAGAACAGTTCAGGGATAAGCACAGAAGAGTTTCCTCTCTCCCATTCTAAACCTCCTCAGATATGGTCATTTGGCTTCTTAAACTCAAGTGCTCAGTCATTCTCCATCAGTGAAGGGGAAATAAGATTTTCAACAGTAAAGGGATCTTATCATTACTGTAAGTAAGATGGCTAAAAAATTCAAATATTCACAAATCCTCCAGCAGATAAGGTTCTAGATTATCTATCTAGCTTCAGACACCCACCAATACTTTCCTTCTATAGAAGAAAATTTATACCATTAGACTTCTCTTGCAGAAGTCCAACAGTTGGCCAACCTTCCCCTAAGCTCCCAGCAAGAAGAAAGGAATGAAGGTGCAGAGTCTTCCTAAAGGAGTCTTGACTAAAATTCTCCTTTTCAATAGCAAGGGCTGTTTTGCAGTTCTAGTCCAAAATTCCAAGGCTTACTCTGTTACAACCTTATAGTTAAACACTTCTCGTTTGTCCACATCAGCTACAACAATTACATTAGAAATCCGTAGAACAAAAAAGTGCCTTTGCAAAATGCATTCCTTTTCACTCCTAGGGCATAACTGAATGAGCAGTAGGGTTTTCCCCTTTTCTGGCAGCAGCATTTTCATGAGCTTTGTCACTATAGATCTTTTAGCAGCATAAAAAAGGCACTCTTGAATCACCTTCAAATATATTTGCCATTTGCACATCTCATTAACTAGACGGTAATCAAAGCACAGAATGCAAGGTGTTAATTGCAAGAATTTCCCCTAGCAGTCACCATACCTTGCTGGGCAGCTCAGTACAGCTGACCATAACTATGAGGAACAATTTAAGACAGATATTTCCCTTTTTCCTCATTTGCTCAAAGGAACTTGATACTCTTCCAAAGGGGAGCTGAAATTGTGAAGCCAATCTTACAAAAACCCCTGTCATCTTTCTTTAACTGTAAGCAGTTAAATATCTTTAGCATACTGCTTACTATCAAACTTGTATGCTTTACATCCTTTGTATGTTCCACACGAAAGAAGTCCATTTCCTACTGTGCAAATAACAACAAACCAGTAAAATACAGTCTTGTTTGAAGAACTCCAGTGCTTGATCTAAGTGTATTATGTCTGTTTGTTGTAAAAACTGTTGAAGTAAAAAACAAAAATCAAAACAAAAAACAAAGCAAAACCAAAAAACCCCCAACCCCACACACACCAGCAAAAAAAAAAAAAAAAACCAAACCAAAAACCTTTTAGCACATACTTGACTCAGTTGGTTTTTAAGTAGTAGGCTGAACAGTTTTTCTTTTCCTTTAAAATCTTGAGAGAAAATACAAGCCATGTCATAGCTACTCCTCTGATTATTACTGAAAATTTATCAGCAGTTACATGCTCTTCGAAGAAAACCAAACTTATCTGTTAAGCAACAAAGACAGCCCAATGGGTCTGACTTAAATGTTTTATATTTTCATCATACATACTGAGCCTTACTCAACATCCAATTAATCTCTTTTACCTGGAGGTTATTCATTAGTAGAAAAGCTATTCAAGTAGAAACAAGTGAGTTTAGCAAAAATGGGTACCACTAGTGCTAACTGAGATATTGTTATATTTTCAAGCTGCATGTGAAAACTGGGAAACATCATTCAAAATACCCTTGAATAAGACAAACACGTCTATACAGAACAGATTACCAATGTTTGCAAAATACAGTATTTTCTCCCTTCTTTGGGCAGGGATGAGATGCTAAGTGATTTTTTTTCCTTACTACCTCACTAACGTATAGAGCTGTATACAGCGCTTCACTGTGAAGAGACCAACTTCCAGACAAGGCTGACTTCTGTCTTTTCTTACTGGGTCAACAGCAAAGACCTTTGTAAATATCCATTTCAAATCCCACTGTTGAACAAGCTTTCTGTCTTGGAAATGTTTTTTGTTGCAGTAGAAGCCAAAAGTTGTCTGGAAACAGAGGTGTGAAGAACCTCCAGGACAGTCTCTCCATTTATTGATACTTAAAAGGACACATGTTGCAACAATTAAAACAATGAAATCAATCCAGAATATTTACTCTATTGACTTGTTAAGAATGACCTTTACTCAAGCAGTCAGCATGTCACTGTTCGTCTTGAATACCACTGAGAATAAATGCTACTGAAAAATGCCATTTTTTTAATAAATTTAGAAAATAAAGCATTTGTTCCTCCTGCCTTGCTTTTAAACCTGGGGTGGAGGGGCCAGGAGGAAGATGAAAGAGAAGGTAATGATCTAGTTACAAACAAGAAAAGAATTCCAAATCATGGGAATATAGCTGGCAGACTATCAAAAGGGCCTCCTCTGAGGAGAACACAATTTTCAAACCTTAGGAAACCTGAGTCAGAAGCAACTGGTTTGAACAGTTTCCCAAGAAAATACTGCAGAGGGCTCAATAATAACAAAACATATTGAAAGGAAGCCAGCCCAACTGGCAGGGCAATCAATTAGGAAAAGCATGTTTAATGAATAACTTATTTTCAAGATGCGTTTTCCTCCTGCTTTATCCATGGCTTAAAACATTTTATCTTAATTTTTGGGAAAAAAAGGACATGATCAAAACCAACATAGAAGGAATGCAAAAAATTTATGCTTTCAATTCTGACCTCGCGTGAAAGCAAAATAGTGAGCAAATAACAATAAACAGAGAAATTTAAACACGCAAATTACCTATGTTACCAAATAAGGTTCTCTACTAGCTGGAGGTTTTTTTGGTTTGTTTTTGTAAACCTCTCAAGTGACTAGCAGCCAGAAAGGAACACTACTCACTCAGACTAGCTGGTTAACAAAAACAGCCTCCAGCCTTTGGGGCAGGAGGAAGGGAGTAAACAACAGCTGCTGGAGTATCTGCTGTAAAATACTGTAATTTCAAGTAAGCATTTTACTTCTGTTACATATTTTAATCACTGCAGTTTACCAGATGCAAATTTATGAAGTGTACGTATACATGAACTTTTCTTCTGAAATTAAAAACCCAAAACTTCTAGTTAGAAGTATTTTTCTGTTTACCAGAGGAGCCCAGTATGTGTACAGGTAGCCTATTTTCAATGCTGGTACAAACTGTGAGCAGGACACGACGAGAAAATAGAGATTCAAGAAAAACTTGAACTGTTCATATAAAACCTAAAATGAAAAACACAAAATAGATAAATGCCTTAAAATTTGTACCCATAATGTACACAAAATTCACTTTTTTCATGATAGTGGATATAAAACCATTATATGACATACTATTATGTATGGTACTATGTAGCACAATATGCTATATATCAAACTACTACATGCACTGTAAGTTGTTTTAATATTATACTGCTATTTTTGTTGAGAAAAACCCTTCGATATTAATGCCTCTTTTCACTCTGAAAAAGCAATTTGCTAAATTTTTGATATTTTGAAAACTGGACTACATGAACTCAATCTTTACAAATATTAAATATATCAAGATCACTGTGCAAAGATTTACTCCAAAATCTTAACAGTAAGCAGAATTCAAATGTTTGTCGAAGCATCTTGCAATAATTTTATATCCACAATAGTTACCTTTATGTTTGTAAGTTAAAACAGTTTTTGAAAATTTTCTTTTTTATAGTATCAATAAAAAAAGCGAAATAAGTTTGTGAGTATCTGAACATTAAGTTTTCATTTTTAACTGCTAAAACTTTTTTCCTAAAAATACAGCACTAAAAGTCAATCTTAATCTTTCCTTAAGTACTAATACTTAAATTCTGTTTCATCTGTCTCACAATGTCTTTTTGTCTTAAAAATTTTCATATCCTGGCCTTAAATAATAATTATAAAATAAAAAAATCATTGGCATCAAATGAACAGAAGCCATTTACAAAAATATTATCCTAGTCTTTGTTATTTGAACTTCTACAGAGTAACAAAACTGAGCAGGCTATACCATGCTGCTCTGCATCACTGTGAGAATACCCTAAAATTTCAGCCCTGTCTGCAGCACATACAGAAAACTATACATGTGCTCCTTGTTACTTTTTTTCACCATGTTCCCTCAGCGCGCTCTCCTCAACACAGGCACTGAAGTTTCTCCTCTTTCAGGGCGGGAAGCTCTACAACTCATCTGCCTTCTTTCTGAAGGCCTTTGGTTCTCAAAGGGACAAAGGCTACCACGAAGTCAGATGCACTCCTTCAAAATTACCTTTTCCCACTGTTCTTAAAAATAGTGAAACTACTCAATACTCAAGAATAAATGTTGTTTAGGAAGGTAAAATGAACACTACAGAAAGGATCCAGTGATTAAGGGTAAGCGACACTGCTCTCTTTCCAAATGGCTATCGTGTGGATATCTCAGATAAGGCGGTATTCTTGTTTCCATAGCAAGACAAGCTTTTTACAAAAGCAACCACAGTTTAAGTTTTCAGAAAGTTTAAACTACAAAAAATTTGTAACAAAATAACATGGGCTTTTGAGGTAATTTAGAAGAAACACTCAGCATTAAATTTCTCAAAACATTATTTTGCAATAAATATCGGTACATAAGATGTATTTATTAATAAATGAAAGGTTTGGTCTAAACTCCAAGATACTTGTCCAAGTTTTAAGTGAAGACACAGTAACCTTATCACAGAATACACTGTCCCGTATTCTAAAGGAATGACAGATGCAGAGATTCCTCTGGTAATTAAAAGAACCGCTTCAGTAAGCGCATATTCT
Organism: Nipponia nippon; assembly: GCF_047370975.1. Classification (NCBI taxonomy): domain Eukaryota; kingdom Metazoa; phylum Chordata; class Aves; order Pelecaniformes; family Threskiornithidae; genus Nipponia; species Nipponia nippon. The sequence goes on along the minus strand of NW_028262290.1, from coordinate 102,870,226 downwards.
CAACGTTGCTTTAGTTATAATTACAATGCTAAGAACATTATTCATTTTATAGAATTTTGAATCTTCAAAGACTGCACATATTTCTTTAGTAGGCCAGGACAACATGGCACTTTCAGCAGGATGATCAGAAGTGGCTGCTGAACTTGGGACACTGGGACTTGAGAAAATGGATAATCAATAGTTTCAAAGCTAAAAGATTCAAGATAGATCAAAAAGCCACATTTAAAGAGTGTCTCCATCTTTTAATCTTACAAGTCAGTTAATATTACAATGAACCCTACATGAAAGTTGATGCTACTGGACAGATATTTATTATTCTTATCAGTCCAAAATTATTACTCAAAATTATGGAAAAACCTATGCCTTAGGGAAAAATATTCAGTGAAGTTCATTTCAAAGTGTCTTTCTGGCAGGCACAACAAAGTAGCAGTACCTCAAAATTGCCAGTTTCTTGCAAGAGTGCTACATTACTGTTCAGTTAAAGGCTACCTAAACAGCCTCAAATCAGAAGATTTTTTCAAAAGCATGGAATTCTATTCCACTGTTCACCAAAAAAACTGTAAAGCCATAAAGCGTCAAATTTTAAGTTGCAGGGAAGTCGTAGCATTCTTCCAAAATGAAGCTAATTCAGCTTGAAGCTGTCCCTTATGTTAATACTGATGAAGTTCATATACTCATTTCTAGCAATATGTTTAACTGGTTACAAAGACTTGATATACCAGGTCAAAGAAAAGTCCGCAGAGTACTTTGGGAGGTGCAGCTCTGCAAGAGCACCCATCTTGCAGGAGAAGGGGGGAGTTAAAAAGCACCTTCCTACAAGTCTTTTGAATCCTGGCAGATCACTGACAGTTAATTCAATACAAAGCTAAACACTTCAGTCTAGTTAAGCAAATTGAAAAGTCTCCAGTTACATAAAATTGATAAAAAAATAAACTACTGCTTTGAAGTTCAGGAGAGGTATCTTAAAAACCTGCCCATCACAGAAGATATTCTTTATGGAAATTTACAGAAAAATCCTAAGCAGCTGTACCAAGACATACATGAAATAGTAAACAGAAATTGAACAAACTGGTGTAAAGGTAGAAACAGGAAGTATTTTATATAAAACTGGTAGGAAATTAGATGATATTTTGGAAATGTTACAGCTGTTTTAGCCAGTAAGTAAAATTCTATTAATCTAAACATTATTTTAAGCTTGTATTTTGAATGAAATCATGGAATATTACCCATTGCCAGCTGCAATGTTAAAAAAGATACAGCTCTAAACAGAAGACAAAACTTCACATGATGAAAATTTCAATCAGAGTAAATCACTGGAGTCAATATTTATGACTTAGTTACATTTATGGGTTTGGAACCAATACAACTCTGTTCCCTACAAATTACTTCTAGTGGAATAGCATAAAAATCAGATAGCTACATAGTATTTCTAATCAATGAAATGTTTTAATTCATGTCTAAAATGAAACTTTAGAAACATTTTATTTTCACCAATATTGGGCTTTACGTTTAGGATCCCACTTCATTTTGAAGTTACTACTGAGATACCAAATACTGCCACCAAAATAAAAATCTGATTCTGCCTATACTGTAAAACCCAAGATTTTCAAAAAAGAACAAACATTCTTTCTCTCAACAGGTAATTGCAAGCTATGGCTGATCCCTATAGGAAACATGAATCTGGTTCAGGATTTGTAATCTACACTGCAGATTTCTAGTCACAATAATCAATGGCTTACTATATGCTTAATGAATTTTGTGACCTTTAGGAAAGCATATGTGGCTTAACCAATTTCAGTGTATTTAATAATTTAAACTTCGGAAGAAAACATTTACTTCGTTCAATAGAGATGAGAATATTTTATCCGCCTGTGATAAGTGACATTCTATTTCTTTGACAGGAGATCAGTCTTAATTACAAAGCCATTAATTTTTTTTGTTTGAATAAAGAAACGTATTAGAAAGCACCTGCCAGTCATTGGACCAAAGAGGCCAGAAGAATAGAATCAATACTCTTATAAGCCAGCATGATCACTTAAATAAAAAATTTAAGACAAAGCATGTCTGTATTCAAATGTAGAAGACATTCAGTTTTTGCAACAGGACACAGGATTCTTGGACGATACTAGTAAAAGTATGAGTAAAAGCGTTTTAGTAAAGTTTCTGTCACAGCAGCATACATTTTTAGGTTTTAACTACTGAACCTTCAAAAGTTGTCTTTTCTACTGCTGTATTTCACTATAACAAATTTTTTTAGAAGTATGAACTAGACAAACTAATGTCTCTTTTGTCTTCGTATACACTGTGAACATCATAGGCAAAAAATTGAAATTAAGACACAATATGGCTCCTTAGAAAATGAAAGTGACAAAAAGACTTCCACTCCACAAAAAAAAGTATTGTCTGAAGAATTGTGTTCAAAACCAAAAAAAGATATCACTATTTTTAAAATTGCAATGAGAAATACAACTCTGAAAAGTACTAGTTTACTAAACTAGGCCTTACTTGTTGTCATATAAATTGAAGACGTGGGTTGTTTTTGTCCTTTAAGGAGTTCCCTGTTTCAGAATAAATTATTTATTATGCTTTCAATGGCAGAGAGTATGAGAAAATATCTATGGGAGTACACTGTGATTTTCAACTACTTATTTCTCAATTGAAGTCAGTGCTTTGTAGTATTTTCACAACTGACTGTGGAGAAGTGCTTCTGTTTTAAAAAGAGGATTACAAATTTCTAATGATGAATAGAAAAGTACAAGGAAACCCATCTCAAATTTCTAAAGCTTCACTGAATTCCAACCACTCAATCATACACACTGCACTTCTTTAGTAAATATCCCTTTGAAAACAAAGCAATTCCAAAAAAAAAAAAAAAGCAGCCTTGCTCTCAACTGTCAATTTTAATTGAAGACATTGAGGTAAATGTAAAAAGAAAAATAACAATCTGGGTAAATAAAATTATCTTTTGCAGAACTGTCAAAAAAACACTATAGAACATGTAGTCAGCGCAACACCAAGAAATGGTTAGTAGCCTTACCCCAGGTATAAAGGTAAAGACGTTGTATTTTTGATTTTTTATGGCATTTTTGGGGTATTTTTCTTCACACTTTTCAGGACACCCAAGCCACACTGTGCGAGCCTTCAGCTCTTTCTTTCTTCGGCAAATGTTTATAAGCCAATCAGAACAACTGAAAAGAAAAACAATTGTTTACTTTAAAACTAAACTTTACTATATGCAATTACTATTTCCAAACCTGGAATCCTAAAGGCAAATACCAAAGAAAAACAGGCTTAACAATTTTTGCCACACCGAAACAAGCAAGCATGATGTTGACTTGTAATATTTAGGGCAATTGCACAGTATTCAACTCATTCAGACATATACATACATAAAAACTTGCACATTCTTTACAGGAAAGCCCAAGAAAATGACGACAAGTTTCATTTGACACAGGTTCAAAAAATTCTAGTTAATACAAGTCTGCATTAGCAGCAACTAAATTCTCTCACCGTTAAATAATTAACTGATCCATCATACCTTACAGTCCTTTGGCTCAACTCTTTATCTTGTATGACTGATACTGAAATTATGCTAATGATTGAAGACGAAATAAGGCTTCTGTTAGATAAAGTTAGAAAAATTTCAACAGCTTTGTATACAATTACCACATAATTGGTAAATCTTAGTTTCCTCCGTAAGACTGCCTATAGCAGACATAACAGGGAAGCATACCTAATGCCACACTGTCAAATGTTTTCAGCCAAAAAACCCAACGATATAAATGCAGATCGCACAAAGATCAGCAATGGTGAACTTCAGTTCACAGGAGGAAGGAAGAGCGTCCTTGCCTAACCAGCTTACAAATCTGCTGAGGAGGGTTTAAATTGTGTGCAACAAGATAGACAGGAAGAGCTCACAGCCACCTTTAAACAACTGCAATTTGGCCAAGGACACAGGAATGATGGGATGAGATCACAATGTAGGAGGAACAAAAGGCTGTGAGGCTCAGCAGACTTTTAAGTAACAACAATAAAACAAGAAACAAACATGGATGCAACTCAACTCACATAATATAATCAGCCTAAGACTTGCTAGGACTATCCACAGGGGCAGATTATTAACACAGATGAGTACAGATGGGTTGGAAAGAACTGGTAGTGTGGAAAGAAAAGCAGGTTTGCCATATATCCTTGTGTTATATGCCATATATACTTGTTTTATAATCCCATAAGTTAAAGGAGAATTTCTCTGCATTTTTTAATACTAGGGGAGGTGCCTTAATCATGTTGGGAGTGTTTTAGGCAAGTGAATGAGGAAGACGGAGCAGACAGGCCTTCTGTGAGCACCTACTGCAGCTGAAGCACAGACCTAGCTGGTCACAGTGGATCTCAGCTACATCAACAGGTGAAGTTGAAGGTGAAGGAGTGTCACACATTTTCTAGTGAGGTTTTTGAATATACTGACAATATTTTTGATGCAGAAAAAAAAACGTAACCATTAGGAAGCTCTTATAAATTGTATTCAAACCAACAGAAAGGATTTTGCTGAGAACAGGAGAGGAAAATTAATTGTTTCCTGGATGAATTCTGTATAGTCAACCTATTTGTATGTATTTGTACACACCTGAAAGAAAACAGAGTCATAACAAACACTGACATGTCAAGAATAACTTCTAAAATGGAACTAATTTCCCTCTGAGAAGAGCCAGATGCACTACTGCTTGAGAGTACATGTCCTCTCGACTCCTGGGGCTTTGAGCACCCTGATCCAATGAAAGATGCCCCTGCCCATGGCCAGGGAGGTTGGACCAGTTGATCTTCAAAGGTCCCTTCCAACCCTAATCATTCTATGATTCTATGTCTCTAATAAAGCTTAGCTCTCAGGATATTTCTCGTAAGGAAAGTAAAAGAACATATTCTTGGAATTGACACACTTGGAAAACTCATAATTGCAGAGTAGCTTGTTATAAATCCAAAATAATTTCAGTGAAGTTCTGCAAAGCTTTATCTAGAACTTACTGGGTAATTGACTATCAAATATTTCATTTTACAGACAACAAAAAGCTAGAAGAGACAGGAGTACATGCAAAGAGGAGAGGAGATTTCAAAGCTGTCTTGACAGATTGGAAAAACTACTACCTGGAAGAGACAGAACGCAGTTAAATAGGCAAAAGCACAACATAGTACATTTACACAGAAGTTATCAACTACACAAATACAGAATTGAAAAAGAGTTAGTAGATGGCAGCTTAGAACAGAAGGACTCAGTTACTGCATGAGAATGATATACATGTGCAAAAAAAGGCATATATCTGGTCAGCGTGGACAGGCATACTGCTAGCAAGTCATGAATGTATTCCTTTTTCTCAATCCAGTGCTAGCAAGATCTCATTTGGCTTACAACACCATTTTGAATACGAAATTTCAACAAACAGGCCACTTGGGAAAACAAAGACCACACACAAGAGCAACAAAACAATTACAGGTCTAGAAAGCAGGGCAGGTTTGTCTACTAGATACACCAAAAGAAACAGAATTGTTCAGAGAAGGCTGAGTGTGGACCTAATATGGTTTCAAGTATGTAAGAAACAGCTGCAAAGGGGAAAGGGAGAATTATTTTCTACATCCACCATGATTAAGTAATGACGGACTTCAACCGTGGCAAATAAATAAGGCAAGGGGGATAGACATTGAGTAAATGCTTCTAGCAACTAGGGTGGAAAGAAACACTTAAGGAGGCTGGAATTGCTACCACTGCAGGTCTCTAAGATCTGGTTAGATCAGACATAAGTGATAGGTGTAATTCATCCTGTGCAGGCAAGGAATCGACTGGATGACTTCTTAAGGTCCTTTCCTATTCTGTTTTTCCACAATACAGAACGATGGTACATACAAATATGCAAGGAAGGAAGGCTGATAGTTAGCTTACATCACCACAGTGCCACTTAAAGTGTTCTTGTCTGTAGCTTGCATTACCCCAGGCCTATTACAAACTGATTTTGCCAAAGAACAAATGGAATTTGAAGTTGCAGGCTCTTTTTAAAGAGAAACTAGAAGTTGTGCAATAGTAAAATCATTCAAAGCAACATTGACTTTGTTATGGAAATGCCACTACACCAATACTCACAAGCTGACATTTAAAACACTTCAATTTTAAATGCGGGATTCTTAAGATTTCCTCCCTGAAGCTATCGCTATGGGATGGACATCAATTTGGTTTGATCCTATGTAAACATGCATTTTATTTTTGTTACAAATACAAGCCCGTTCAGCAACTTTTTCCCATCCCTTTTAAATAGCGACAAAGGATTATTCTATTGTAAAAATTGTAACAGCGTTGCAGACCAACATTCAAAATTCAGCCCTGTTATTTAGTAACATACACGCCTGAAAAACCAAGTTACCTTGATCGTTACTTAAATTTGTCTTTAAAGCAAAATGAACAGCAGTCTTTCCATGTCATGGTTCCACAATCAGTTTAATGGCTGTGAACCTGCTGCTGCTGAAATGGTGAGTACCACCCTCCTCCCACAACAGAGGTGTGGATTCTTGCCCCTTCCCTTGTGCTGACACAACTACTCATGCAACTGCACGGGTCAACCAGATCCACAAATTGATCTGGCTGTAAACTAACACAGAATAAAAAGGGGGACTATTTTCAGTTAGATCCACCCCTTATCTTTAAAATCTATGAACCTGTAAAAACAGTTGAAACAACGCAGGCTATGTGCTTGCAGGAGAAGGTGGAAGGATTCCACTTAGTGCCAGCTTGGATTTACACTTGATAAAACTGCTCATGGAATTAAAGCTTTAAACGTATTAGTTTCCAGGGCAGGGGGGTGGAGAGGACAATACAAACGGAAGAGACAGCTTAGCTGTACAGTGAGAAGTGTCAAGACAGATCTGTGGCCAAAAAAGTTCCAAGGAAGATAATTTTTTCTGGGGAAAGTGAACAAGCATGACAGATTCTGTCTACAAGCCCGTAAACAGAAATTTCCTGACAGCCTTTGAAATCTTGCTTTGCTTAAATCAGTTGTTGAATTCAAACTGTAAACAGACTGAACATTTTACTAGGCACAGTCTCTTTTGTAGAATAATTTCGTCAGACACTGAGGACTTTTCTACTGCTAAAATTAAACATTTGACTAAAGCAACTGAATTATACTGCCTTCCTTGCCACAGAGTTTCCCCTTCTTGAAACTACTTTTTCCATTACAGATTGACAGAGAAGCTGAAACAGATGCCATAATGACCATTAGTTTATGAAATGCCAAAAAGTACAAACACAAGAATGCTGCCTGACTGGGAAATAACTGTGATACCTTTGATAAAAGGTATTTGACTGACACAGAGCTAACAACACAAGTTCTCAGATGCAAGAAAATCTCAGATGATAGAAATATTGCAGGTTATACCCAAATCAGTATCATAATGGTTCAGATGAGTTTTACTACCTTAAAAGTAAAAATCAGTTAGGTTCTGCCATTTACAGTCTCAGCAGTAATCACTGTTACATCACAGGAAGATTAAGAGGTGGACATGCTGGCCTCTGAAATCCTAATCAATTTACATTAATTCAGATTTTTAAGAACAATGAAGTCTACCTGATATTTTTGAAACTCAGATTATCAACACCCAACACCCACTCAATCTGTTCTCAAATTAACATTCCTCAATACAGAAGCTATTTTTGTGCAAGGGTATAGACCCTTTCATGGGATTTTTGTACCCAATAAATTTGTATGAAAATAACATCAGGAGATAAATCAGAATAGCATTCTCCGACCTTCAAATATTCTAAAAACATAATGTAAGATGTAGCATGATCAAGACACACTGAAATCGTTAATGTAAAACCACACCTTATGCTATGGATTCAGCGATTAAAAATCACATTCTTGTTCACTGATTTAAGCATTTATTTCAAATGCCCTTGCCTAGAAAATACAACACATGCACAGAAAGCTCTTTTTCTAAAGGTAGCTATAAGCCATGATGCCTGTATCAATACAACAGATTGTATATATGGAGAAATTAATTGATAAAGTAACTTTAAGGTATAGCTATTAAATGGCTTTTTACCAACCTGTTTCCTAACGTACTTTTTATTTTAAGGAACAATAACCACTGCCTTCATACTAGTAACTGATGCCATATTAAAAAAAAAACTGGAGTAACTGTTGAATAAGAACCCTTAACTTTTTCATAAATAGAGCCTATCTCTCCAAGTCAAAAGCTAAAGTAAAAGTCTCAACTGACTCTGCAGCTCCAATAATAAAGGCTTTTTTTATTTTCTCTTTTCATTACTTTTATCCTACAAGCTTAACTGCCAGTATCTTTCACAAAACAGCATTTTCATCAGAATGGAAAGATAATATAAGCGCTCTATATTGTCTGCAAGGGTCAGCTTTTCCTTATTAGGTTTTAAGTAGCAGAAACTAGTTCTGCAAAGAAAACATACTGTAATTATTGTACTCAACAGGTAGCTTCAGTAATCAGGCCAAAAGCAACACAGTGGTCATGTCATTCTTAAAAGATCAGCATTTTCCCATGCTTCTGCATAACAAATGCGTTGCAGATTAATTGAAAGCGTACAGGCCATCTTAGAGCCCAAATTAATCCGAGCATTTGATATCCCCTTCACTTCATATGGAAATGCCATTCAATGGCACCATTTTCATAGGGACAAAGTGTTTTTTGATAACAAGTGGAATGTAAATCTCATGAGAAAGAAATCAATCCAGCCCAAAGAACTCCAGAGTATTGATCTATGTGCATTATAATTTCACAAGCTTGAAGAGAATTTGTAAGTTAAAGGGGAAATGATTACAGCCACAAAACAGCTGCTATATCACAAAGTTTTCTTTTAACTGTGCTATGAAAGCAAGAAATAAGCAGTTTCTGAAGTTAAAAGTTATATTGGTTGAATTAAGTCTTCAGTTTGTTCAAAATCAAAGACAACATTTGATTTAATTATGATTTTTTTCTTGCAAATGTAAAAACTTTAAAGAGTTTGCAAAGATTTGCAAATAAAGTTCATGCCATTCAGTTCCAATCAACAAGTCTATTGTCTAAACAGAAGTTAAAAGCTGAATAAAGGATTTTTACGCAATCAATTTTAACATACAGTGAACTTTGTCAAACCTTCTATATTTGCTCCTGCCAAAAGGGTGAAACTTTTTCAACTAAACAGTAAGTTTGTGATGTAGCAACAAAAATCTATAGAATATAACATCCTAAAGCTGCAAAGTAAGAGATGGAAAACTTCCTCTCACAAAAGTGAGATTAATCCTAACAATGCAAGACAGACAAAAAAAACTAGTGGGTATGGGGGGTTTTGTTTGTTTGCAACAAGTAAAGTGATTTTGAACACAAACACAAAACTTTCACTGAGAACCCAGAAGAAATCAGGGGCCCCCCTGAGCTTGGCTCCAGACAAATGCTTAATCTTTTATTGTGTTCATCTTTCTGTCACAGCTTTGAAAAATTTACAATTTAGTTTAAAGCACAAAAGGAAATTCTGGATGTGGAAGCTGAGATTTCAACCTCACCCAGTCTCAGGTATGAGATACTAATTTCCATAAAAACAAGTGAAATTTTAAATTCTGTTCAACTGAACAGGTTTCAGACTGCTATGCTGTATTTAATCTCACATTACACTTAAAAGAATGCAGATTGGCTTCTGGAAATAAGTTTCAGTTGTTTGCATAACATGTATAATCCACCATCACCACACATGAAAATTGTTTTCTCGCATGTTCCTCTCCATTTCAAGTGTGAAGGCATCAACACCCAATTCTATCCCGAACTGGTACTTTACACCACATAAAAAGTGTAACTCTTTCTACTACACAGTGTAAGTAATAACTCCATGTATGACAATACAGTAGCCTCCAGGTTTCCTGTATGATTTTTTGCACGATCCTAGGCAACTTTATGAACAGCAAACAGGCATTTCAAAAACTCTAGTATTCTGTGGGGCCCAGCAAAAATTCATGAAGTTTTATTACAATGAGAAACCATCAAAAAGAATAACTTAACACTGACTGCACATCCCTGACTTTTATCAATAATAAAGCCTCAGAGGCCCAGAAGAAACCTCTCTATCACCATGATGTGTATTCAAATACTCAGAAGTGCTCACCCAAGCTGAGGTTTTTATTCAGCCTGACTGGACCAGTAGGTAAGATACAATGGGATTTCACCTTCTTTCCAGCTAATTTTCCCCATCTCATCTAAGCAAATGTCTGCACCTTTCTTCTGGTAGTATCCTCTGCCTGGTAATATCCCACTGACATTTCAAGCTTCTGCTGGGATCTGGAGGTCTTTTTTTTTAATAGAGATTTTATTTTTACCATGAAAAATGAAAATTATCTGCTATGATGTTCTGTTACAGAAAACACTAATGTGATTAAAATGCCGCTAAGTATAAATACAAGACTGAATGGACTCTTTATTGTATCCATATTCAGTTGAGGAAATCAGCAAAGCAGGTCATACTCCTCTAAGTCCTCTTTCTTAGTGAGGGCTTTTCTTTTACACACTTACATTAGCAGTAAAATATGTACAACACGTAGCAAAATAATGAATCCATAATGCAGTTTCCTTGCTCTTTTCATTCTCAAAAATTCATCACAAATATGGCTCAAGTATTTTAATTAATAAGTTCTAAGTTTGAAAGTTTCTAGGCTTAAGCTCCACTTAAAGCTAAGATGTTTCTACCAATTTTAAAAAGCAAGCAAGAACATGAAGTTTTGCAGTCCTCAGCATTAATGACACTTTCTTGTGACATTCTCTTTGATTGTTAATTAGTTCCAACATAAACTCATCCTGCAATCACCTGCCTCAGTCCAAACACTGTAAATTCTCTGTCAGGGAAGCTACAGGGTACAGTCTTTACTAGTCTACCTGTTTTCATGAAACTTACAGTAATGTAATCACAGTAACTAATACTCACTAGTACTTAAAGACCTGAACTTATCTAAAGTATATTGTTTGAAAGGTATCTCAATTTCAAGATATGTCCAAAAGATTAACAGCCTCTTTAAATACTTAAAAACAGAAACATTGCTTCCAAAAGTCATTTACATATACAAATGGTGCTTCTGCAAATTTTGCTACCTTACTTCCTTCCTGGTACTTTCCAAACATTTATTCCCTATAATAAAGTTAATAATCCATGAGGTTTTGATAAATCATTATAGAAAAAAAAAAATAAATCAACACAGATTGTATTTTTCTGCAAATAGTAAAGCTGTATAACAAAATTATTTCAAAACTAAAGGTGCACAAATATAGCTTTCTGTAGGTAAAACAACAGCATCAGGCCTCTTGGAATTTATTAAGTGCCATGAAAGCCAGCTATGCAGACTTCTACCTAAATCAATTCTAAAATCATCTGCCAAAAAAGGCTTTAATCATTTAAGTTCACAGAAAACTCTCCACTCACTTTGCTTGACTGATTCTCACATTTTATCCTTCAAGATAGAAAAAACCCATGATTCTTAATTATCCTAACAGCAATCTCCACATTTACAAATTTGCTAGTAATTCATTAGAAAGTTACTATTGCAAGGCAAATGCATAGAATAATATTTGTGCTAAACTCTGCTCTATTATTAGCACAAAAATTATTCTAAATAATAACCAAATCACAAGAGCCAATTCCAGCTGTAATTCACTCCAAGGCCATCAGTTACACGTATTCTTTAACCTTTAAAGTTGAAGTGTTAACTAATCACTAGTTAATGAATTTGCTTTTTCTTTTCAGCAACATCAATAAAATTTATATATTTTCAACGTAACACACTAATGCCCTCAAAAGTAAAAGAAAGTTTTAACCCCTCTACCCTGATGTGGTTTTGCATAGAAGTGAGGACCAGGCTTATATGCCATATTATGGACCTCAGACTAGTACAAGTTTAGTACATGATCTCTCTTAAAAGCCTCTCTTTTTCTTGCAAGTCAGCAAAGCAGAGAAATATACAGCAGCAGCTTTTCAGAACCTTTTTTATTAGCTGCTGGTAATGTCCTAGTAGGGAAAATGCAGGCAAAGGAATCAAAAGGTGCATGACAAGCAAATTATTGTGTTCCCGTACTCTGCACATATCACACAATACACAGTTACTATTTACTTAATTCATTTAATAGTTTAATAAAAAGTACTGGTATGCAACAAACCTAGTGCAAAGGAACTTCCAGCCACCACAGATAAACCATTCTAAGCCTCTTCTTCTCTGAGAAATTCTGGCTCTTGGTAGAGTATGGTAATCACTCTCATCATTTTCAAAGCCTTCTTCTGACATCATTAATGGCATTTCATCCAAATGAGAGGACTCATCTTCCACTTGGTACCTGGCAAAATGAAATAAAAACACTAAATAGCCAATACATTATTTTTTATTACGAGGAATCTCCTAAAGTTATGTTAATTTTTGCCATATGGAATTTTATGAGAGAGAGATTTTCATCTAAACGTTTCAAGTATTTGTACTAACACATCAACAAGATATTCTGATTTGAGTTTAAAATGTCTAATACAGCAAAAAGGCCTGCAATCAATCATTGTCAATCATAGTATAAATCATTCCAGGGAAATTCCTGTTTCTTATATAATTTGTACATACAGAGCTGCAACTTCATACTTTTCAAAGGATGCTTTATAAGATTTTGTTAAAAACAATTTACTCAACAAAACTTTATAGCAGATGCAAATGACTGAGTTTGCATAGAAGTACAGACTTCATATTTCCACTGAGCTTCTTCAACTTGCTTTCCTGATGTCTCTTCCTGTGCACGCAGGCCTCTATTTGAGTCACGCTTTCTGCACAACCCATCAGTATCTTAGTTTTAATTACTAAAACATTATAATTCCTTTTATAATTCTACACAAAAGCATTCAGTGAGTCAAAACAGATTTGCCTGTGGGACCTATGGAAACAACACTAAGCTAACAGCGGTCCTTTCCTCTCCAGAAACTATTCTTCAATTTTACATTTCTGGAATGCTTTTTATGCCAAGACAAAACACTGGAATATTCGATAAGAAAATTCCCCTAAGTGCATGTAAATTGAGTATCTTATTCAGTTCATATTTTTATACCATGGGGAAGATGACTGAAAGAAACTGCACTATTACTCAGGTTTCCTTTCACAGACTATTAAAAGGACTAATAAGGATATTGAACACAAAAGCAAAAACTTTTAAATATATAAAAATATTACTCAATACTATTGGTAATGGTAGTTAAGCAGTCTTTAAAGAGGAATAGCTGATGAAAAAAGTATCTGACCAGAATAAATCAAAAGATATTCTGCATATGCATTTTTAAAATTTCGGAAATACTTTACAGTTCCGAAGACTAGTAGACTACCATCAATCTATTCTTTGTGTAATCTGTAATTTATCTACCTTGAAATTATTCTCCACTACTCCCAGTGCAAGAATAATTCCTAGAGCTCAGGAGGGAAAAAAAAAAAAACAAAAAAACAAACACACACCACAAAAAGCAAAACAAGAAAAAGGATTGAGTCACAAAAAAAATTATGAGTGTTTGGCACAGAATCAGTAGGTTTGATTTTTATGAAGCTGTATTGTACAGTCATCTCTTACAATGTGTGTCCTGGGACTGTCCCATTTCCCCCACAGCAACGTAAAAACAATCTATATAAAAACAGTAATTAACAAAACCAAAAATCCATTCATTTTATGTGAAAGAGCAGCTGGAGTGCATGGAGCTCTGCCTGGGGATGGATGAGGACCCAACTGAGAGCTTCTGGGTTAGGATTAAAGAGAAGACAGGTAAAGGTGACATTATAGTGGGTGCCTGCTACACATCACCTGAACAGGAAGAACAAGAAGATGAGGCCTCTTACAGACAGATAGGAACAGCCTCACGTTCATAGGCCCTAGTCTTCATGGGGGACTTCCACCACCCTGATATCTGCTGGAGGGAGAACACAAAAGGACATAAGCAATCCTGGAGGGTCCTGCAATGATTTGACAACTTCCTCCTTCAAGTAATTGGAGGAGCCAACGAGGAGAGGTGGTCTGCTGGACCTCATACTCACCAAGCAAGGAGGGGCTCATTAGGGATGTGAAGGTCAAACACAGCCTTGGCTGCAGTGACCATGAGATAGAGGAGTTCAGGATCCTGCGGGCAGGGAGGAGGGTGGCAATCAAGCTCACAACCCTGGACTTCAGGAGAACAGATGTGGTCAAGAACTGCTTGGAAGACTCCCACAGGATAAGGCCTTGGAGGGAAGAGGGGCCCAAAAAAGCTGGTTAGTATTCAAGGATCTGCTCTTCCAAGCTCAAGAGAGCTCGATCCCAATGAATAGAAGTCAGGCAAAAATGCCAGGAGGCCCAATAGGAGCTCCTTGTTCATCCTGTCCAAACTCAGCCACAAAAAGGAAGCACACAGAGAGCAGAAGTAAGGACAGGTAACCTGAAAGGAATACAGAAACATTGTCCAAGCATCCAGGGACCAAGCTAGGAAAGCTATAGCCCAAATGGAATGGGCCATGGGATGTCAAAGACAAGAAGTCTGTTGAGTACACAGGTGACAAAAGGAAGACTAGGGAAAATGTGGGCTCATTGCTGAATGAGACAGGGGACCTGGTTACAAAGGACATGGAAAAGGCTGAGGTACTGAGTGCTGCCTTTGCCTCAGTCTTTACTAGCAAGACTGGCTTTCAGGAGTCCCAGATCTCAGAGAGCACAGGGAACGGGTGAAGCAAGGAAGATGAGGATAAGGTCAGGGAACACTCAAGCACACTGGATATATATAAGCCTATGGGCCCTCAGGGGACGCACCCATGAATGCTGAGGGAACTGGCAGATGTCATTGTGAGGCCACTTTCAATAATCTTTGATCAATCCTGGCAACTGGGAGAAGTGACTGAAGACTGGAGGAAAGCAGATATCACTCCTATCTTCAAGGAGGGCAGGAAGGAGGACCCAGGGAACTACAGGCCTGTCAGCCTCACCATGCCTGGGAAGCTGATGGAGCAGCTCACCCTGGAAACCATTTCCAGGCACATGAAGGACAAGAAAGTCATCAGGAGTAGTCAGCACGGCTTCACCAAGGGGAAGTCATGCTTGACCAACTTGATAAACTTCTACTATGAAATGACCGGCCTGGTAGATGAGGAGAGAGCAGTAGATAGTGTCTACTTGGACTTCAGTAAGGCCTTTGATACTGTCTCCCCTAAAATCCTCATAAACAAGCTGTTGATGCAGGGGCTGGATGAGCAGACAGCGAGGTGGACTGAAAACTGGCTGAACAGCCAGACCCAGAGGGTAGTCACCAGTGGCACAAAGTCTAGCTGGAGGCCTGTAACTAACAGTGTACCCCACAGGGGTCCATACTGGGTCCAGTCCTGTATAGCATCTTTTAGTGATGTGGAGGACGGGGCAGAGCACACCCTCAGCAAGTTTGCAGATAACAAAACTGGAATGACTGTCTGATAGGCCAGATGGGCATGCTGCCACCCAGCACAAACCTGACAGGCTGGAGAAATGGGCTGACAGGAACCTCAGGAAGTTCAGAAAGGAGAAATGCAAAGTCCTGCACCTGATGAAAAACCACCCCGCACACCAGCATATGCTGGGGGCCACCCAGCTGGAAAGCAGCTTGGCAGAAAATGACCTAGGGATCCTGGTGGACACCAGGTTGAACATACACCAGCGATGTACCTGTGCTGCAAAGAAAGCTACCGGTATCCTGGGCTGTGTTAGGCAAAGTCACCAGGCCAGCAGGTCAAGGGAGGAGATCTTTCCCCTCTGCTCAGCACTGGTGAGGCCACACACTAGACTCCTGTGTCCACTTCTGGGCTCCTCAGTACAAGAGAGACACGGACATACTGGAGAGAGTACAATGAAGGGCCGTGAAGAAGATTAAGGGACCCAAGCATCTCTCCTATGAGGAAAGGCTGAGAATGCTAGGACTGTTCAGCTTGGGGAAGACAAGGCATGGGCAGGATCTTATTAATGTCTATAAATACCTGAATGGATGTTGCAAAGAAGATTGTGCCAGACTCTCTTCAGTGGTGCCCAGTCACAGGATGAGAGGCAATGGGCACAAACTGAAACACAGGAGGTGCTGTCTGAACATCAGCAAATACTTTTTTACCATGATGATGACTGAGCACTGGCAAGGGTTGTCCAGGGAGGATGTGGCATCTCCATCCTTGGAGATGTTTAAAAGCTGTCTGGACATGGTCCTGGGCAACCAGCTCTAGGTGGCCCTGCTTGAGCAGGGGGGAGTTGTGCTGACACAGAACAGCACCCTGAGCAGTATTCAGTCCAAAATCTTGACAGACAAACCCAATATTTTAAGAAGAAAGTAACATTGCAAACACCAGGACTAAGCATGAAAAAGCGCCATCACTGGATTTGCATGTTCTCAACTTACTGTATATTTAATACAAAAATCTGAAACCATTTTCTTTTCCCCTAGATTTTCTGTGTTGTGCCCTGTTGTATACAGGAATATATTAGAGCAGTTACTAACCTTCTTGGATGCCAGAAAAATACAGTTTAAAACAAACATGAAAAACTTGATCTTCACAAATGATGCTACTTGCAAAAAGCTGCATCTGATGTTTAGTTTAATACAGCAATCTGGCACTATGTTTTCCATTCCCATTACTATCAACCATCATTAAGAAAAAACACTACACAAAAAATTCTCTTCCCAAAACAGAGCAGTTATTACAGGTTAACATGTATATTATACCAAATTATATGGATTACTCTCAGAATAGATTAATTTTAACACTAGACAATAAAACCACTGCTTAGAAAAAACTTAAGACATTACTTTATGCTAAGACTTGCAGTAAGGCAGGCCTGTGTTTAAATAGATTCATATTCAATGCTTTTGTAATCTCTCCAGGTTAAATTTGCAAGTTACATTATCACGGTTTTAATTTGGAGCTTTCCGTTGCATTGTGTTTTGCTTTTAGACATGCAAACAATTAATAGTGTATTTGAAACACCATCCAGTGAAATCACAATCTGCTAGCTGTACTGGAGTACACAGCAAGATATTGCAAAGTAACAGATTCCTTTTACTTCTGGACAAAGTTAAGAAGTATCTGATTCAGAAAATAATATCCTCTACGTACAAAGGTAACACAGCAAACATGGTTAAAGAGTCTCTCTTGAAGGAACACACTAATGCAAAAGAATTATGGGAGAGAGACTTGGCTGAGAAACACATTCAGAGACATGCATAATATTTAAGTCTACTCTTGCAAATGTGGTAATATTTGCAAAGTACGTTGATGTTCTAATCATAATTTCTTTAAGGTTTTTTTGCCATTATATTATAAACAAATATTTTTTTTCCCCACAATCAGTATCTAGGTTTGCACTTTTAAATATGGAGCTTCACCAAGTAGTGAAGATAATGAGCATAAGCACCATCATGTTTAGTAATCCTGACTTCAAAATACAGCCTCTGAACGGGCAAGCAATTTATTCTGTTTCAAAAGCAATTTTGCTATTGTGTTGGAAAATTGTACTTCAGTATTTAAAAACAATAAGATAATGAATAATGGATTTTTCATAACTAGGATGAGGACAAAAATCTTTATGCCTTTGTTACCTAGTATTTTTCTGCACTTAATTGCTTGAAGTGCTGATTTTCCTTGAGTGACAAATCAATTAAGTATAATCCTAGAAACTTTTATTAAAATAGGGAAGCACTGAAAGCAACATGAATAAAGAAGCCAGAGTGAAGACATCAAAACTCTCAGCATGAGTGCTACTAAATCAGGTATGAAGACAACTATCCTGACAAAAATATGGTTTCCTAAGGAAAAAGGAATATTAATATTAAACAACTTTCAACAAAATATGACTATTAGGAATATCATTTAACAGATTTAAGTGAAAGGAAACCATGTACAATAAATACTTCTAAATTAAATTTTGGTATAAACATCAGCTGTGAAAATGATGCCTCACGTCACCTGTACCTACATCATTCCACTTTGATGGCTGTTTGCCAGAGTAGATGCGGCTGCAGAGTTCCATGGGTGCCATAACTGGTAATGGAAACCATTTTAATTCATTTAAATCTAATCTGACTACCTATTTAGATCTGTAATTATTTCTGTATTTTCTGCTGGCTTTCCATTGTTCTAAAAGAGCAATGTTCAAGGGTGCAGCAGGGAGGTGCAAGGGGCAGGGCAACCGCGACTGCATGTTTTTCTGGTTTTACTCACTTGACAAATGCAGAAGCAGTATCTATGATGGATTTTTCTACCTGCCTGCTTAAAAGACCCAGGTAGGACAGAAGCACTGTGTCAGATACTGCATAAATACTGTTTCCTTGTCACCTATCACTTGTGCTACATAACATAATTCACAAGAAGGAAAAACAAAGCTGATGTCTTAAAGCAGTATTTCTCAAACCTAGCGAGGGAGGGAAAAGGAATGCGTGGCCACGAGTCTACCCAGGAATTGGACGTAGGAGATGGCTATGGGATGCAGAGTAGCATGGAAGAGACGCGGCAGTGGAAGAAGTTCCAGCTGAGCACGTGAGTAGAAAAGCTGAGAAAGACCAGTTACTGGCAGTTAAGCTACCACCACTTGCCACTGCGACCATGTCCCATCCCACCGAGCACTGGCGATTTGGCTCAGTGGCTGCTGCCAGCCACACGACTCCCTCTGCTTCTGGTCACGGGCAGAGGAAAAACCGAGGGAGTAAGCAGCACCATCTCTGTCAGACATATCCTGCTCTGCCTCCGATAACTTCTCCAAGGGTTAACCTAGGTGAACACCTTCCCAGTCTGAGGATAAAGGAGACTGCCAAATTGTAGAGATGCAGTAGGAGGAATCATGAAGAAAGGGACGGGCATATTTATGTAAAGAGCAAGAATTATTTCTTAAAGGACAAACCACCACAGCAGCAACTGCTGTAGGCTGCCTGTATCACTGACATAACTGTTCAGATCCTGTCCGCTGACAAAGAAAAAAATCCCAGGAAACTCTGCACAGCAGCAGGAAAAATTTTATTAAGAAATATACGTTCATCCATAACCATGATTATAAGTATACAACGTTTTTTCATATAACTGCTCCTCTTATTCAAATATCCAGTGTGTCCGTAAAACAGATTGCTTTGCTAGAAGCTACCTGATAAAAATCAAATTACAAATACTTTTTTTTTTTCTTCAAATATTCTTCTGCATTTCTAAAGAGTGGAAGCTACTTTTTCCCCCCTAATTTCAAATATCTCTATGCTTTACACAGCAGTAAATACAGTTAAACTACAGAGCAATAATGTTGTTCCCAGATTATAACAGAAGTGGAAAATGGAAGAATTTCCTACAGTAAGTGCATGAAATTTAAAGAATTTCCTTTAACCTCTCCCTCCAAAACACAGAAAAGCTATTTCAGAAGTTTTTACAATTGATTAGGGCTTGCTACTATTTGTCCCTATTTAGCTTTAGTTGTGCCTCTAATGCAAGTGCACCCCTCATCAAGTAATACTTGGGAAGTCTCTGAACCCAAGTCCTGGCCTAAAAAATACATACACACATACAAAATAATCCTATTACAAATTTATATGCATTATCAGGGACGGGTGTGTCAGAGATATCTACACAGATGACGACACTAACCACAGTATTTCAACAGCTAAAAAACAAAACCCAGACATCGGGACAGCTTTTAAGGAAGCTGAAGATTTGTAGAGCTGAATGTTTATATCCAGTTTCAATAGTTAACTTTGCTTTCGTGTACTTGCATAACGGGATCTTTAAAAACCTATTACAACACTCCCATCATAGTGCATGTTTATCCATTGGACAACAAAATAGACAGAAGGAAAAAGTACTTCTACTCTATGCAGGCAAGTTTATTGCTGAGTGTGTCAGTGAGATGAATAATATTTACCGCAATAAGAACAAATAAATCAAGTTGCCCCCAGCCTTTTACAAATGATGCAGAGAGATATACTGGAAAAACACAAGGCAGCATTTTTGATCAACTACTACAATTAAAAAAAAAAGGCAAGCTGGCATCTTCTGCCATGCAAAACTAAGGGGAAAAACCCTTACATCTGTTGAGATAAAGGTCTAAAAGCAGACTATATAGTTATTACCAAGGCAGCTCCCTTTCACCAGTAGCTTATCAAAAATTGCTTAAAATCACAGATACTAAAACTACAGGTTCCACCAGACACTTACATAAAGCAAACATTCTGAATGCTATTCACCTTCTCTCTCTCCTAACTCACACTTTCTTGCCAGAGCTGTATACAGATGAAGCAAATTCAGATGCTCTGCATAATGAAGACTTCATGAAAAACAGCACCCTTCCCTATTCCCCTTTGCTTACATTACAAAGCACTACACATATCCTAATATAAGATCTTTTTCAACCCATGACAAGATGGGCAAGTCTCTGTATTTAACAAATAGGTACCAGAAATACCTAAATACACAGCAGGACCAGAAGAAACATCATCTACATTCACCAGAACCCTATTTTTAATTAGTAGGGTACGTCATTGATCACAACAACGGGACCATTTTATCACTGTCACTGGGTATTGTTATTGACATTGTAGCCCAATCAATTGTTTTCTCTCCCTGTTCTTAGCAATCCAAATGCCTGCCCAAGCAACACAAATCACTGTATTTAGATACTACAGATACAAACCAGAAAGGCATGCAAATACAGGGCAAAAATAATAGCTTAAACATGAACAACCTTAGAAATATATTTACAAAGTTTTTTCTACGGCACACACAGTCACATGTGCTCATTGCAAAAGACAGCATCATTTGCAATAGTAATTTGAAGTTCTCAAACATTTTTTTGCCTAATGATTAAAATGCTTCGGATCAGAAAATTACTATAAGGATAATCATATTAAAAGATTATGACTGTCTATAAACCTGTCTTGGTGTGAAAGAGTATTACTAGTGCAGAAAAAAAACATAAGGACTACTTTTTCCAAACACACAGTTCTAGGTAATGTCAAGTCAAAGAACTGCAATTAATTATTAAAATCACTTAAAGTTCCTATGTCACCAAAATTTATGTCTGCAGACAAAGTACTACAAACTACTTCTCAGATATGACACCAATGAAAGTGTCATTATACACAAAAATATTTTACAGTTGCTCTTGTGAGCAGCTCTATGTGCATGTAATATGGTTACCTGCATCATTAAATCAAAGATTGCTCTGAAAAGCAAAAGCCACAGAAACTAAAATAACAATGACAATACATACTGCATAAATGCTCTGAAAGCATTAACATATGGCAAGGCCATTTTTCAAAAGTTATATATCAAACTACTTTGACCTTTGTCCCAGGCAAAAATCTCAGAATCGACACATATCCTAAATGAGGTGCCAGTCCAACAAGCAGTATTAACCTATGAATAAAGTCTTCAGCAAACAAAGCAACACACAATCTAGGAATGTGAATATATGAACAACGGGCATAGAACATATGTTGAGAAGAAAGTTAAAAAAAAATTCACTGCTATCTTCTTTTTCTAAAAACTAGTGGTACTTTATAACTTGAGAGAGTCTTGAAAACACAGACCCAGCCACTGGTATACAAATACAACATCCCAAGTACAAAGGTGCTATGCAAACAACTCTGTTGGAAGAATCAGAATTAAGAGACAGCATCTCAGATTCAGCCTAAAAATTACTCAGTGACATAGTTCTAAACAACAACAGTGAATCTCTCTCCAAAACCACAGTTCAGGAAAGGCTAACGACAAAGGACAGCAGGTCCTGCAAGACAGTGACATCAATTTTTTTAATGAAAAAGAAGTTTTGCTTTGCAACAAACACTTTGAATTTCAAGTGACATCAGTAAAAAACAGAGGGGCAATAGTTCTCCTGTAAAAAGAACAAAAGGACATACATGATTGGTCTACTTTAAGAATGGCATAACAGCACAGACAATTCTCCTAACTAGAATTCTACAGAGATTTCTTTGCACCGCATTTGATCCTTTCCTCCTCATGCTAAAACAAAAGATAGAGGTGTATTTGAATGAACATTTGAATATATCAGCATAACATAAAGCTGTGTATTTTAATGTGTTCTCATTTCCAATACACTTCAACATCTATGTATTAGTAGCTGTAACGTAAAACGCTTATCAGGAATACCACTTTTGGTTGTTCAGAGTTCATGACGCTTCGAGCAAGTATGGGCTGAACCTGTAACATTTGGTATCACAGTAACAACCAATACATCTCACTTTGAGTTGCTACTTCCAGCAAAGAAAATTTCTGTCCTACAGAGAAGTGGGTTAGACTAATCTGTAATGGTGCGTCCACCTAGTTGCCAGCTCTGTATGCATGCCACAGAGGGAAAAAAAAGACAGGACAGGGGCTCTGATTTAAATAAAGCGTCATAGGAACCAGGATGAAGTTACGAGCTTTCTCCACAAGCAAGCACAAGTGTGCCAGTACACGTGCAGGCAATTAACAAGCAGTACCCACTCCTGCACACTCCCACAGTTGCTTAACTTTTAGGAGTTTGTGACCACGTCCCGAGTAGTAGGATGAATAGCATTAGCAATGCTATTTCTACAAAAGAAGTAACAAACATTTACAGTTTATGTTCCTGGACTAAACAATTTATTGCTTCTGGTCAAACAACAGAAGCAGTCTTCTTCAAACACTGAAGTTACTGTCACTTTGCAACAGCAGTTTTAAAACATAAATGTTCAAAAGTAAATTCAGTTCCATCTTCAGAATGCTTTGTCACAGAATATATATTAAAATTCAAATTAATGTCAATAGTGTCAATCCTTCAGGTTCATGTGTCATTTTCAAAATCATTTTCAGTATGAAATATGTAGAGCCATTCAATTAACAGGTGTGTGAGGGGGAAGTGTGATTAAAATGAAGCCTGTAAAACTCTGCCCAAATATTATAAGAACTTTTGTTCTAAATATCCAGAAGTACCCAGGTAAAGAGATTCATAGGAACTAGCAACATTGTAGAAAAACTGCAAGAAATACCAAGTATCACCGCATTTAGCCCATGCAACAGGTAAACTCTACCTACACATATCAATGTTTGATTTTTTTAACAATTACAGACATTTTGCAAGGCTTTCCAGACCCCGCAGTTATAGTAAAATAAGTTATGAGCTTTCTGTAAACAACATTCTACAAGAGATGTTAGGTTCTATTAGCTCTGATTGTTATGTGGTCTCAGCAAATAACATTGAGTTATTTGGGGAAGTTTTTATTCTTAATTATTACACTTAAAATGTCAAAAACCTGGCATATAATTTGCCACTGGAATATGAAGAATAACATCTGAACTATTAAAATTACACTGTAGTTCAGAACTAGAACATGCGCTTCTAAAAAAACAACTGAAAGCAGACACCAGATATCAAAGTATTTTAACAAAGCTCGCTTAAGACAACGTCAGAAATTGAAGAAACCACAGTATTACTGTAGATGCATCTAGTATTATCTGTTGACATTTGCATGCCCCTCTTTTTTGGTGCTTCACTGTGAAACCTAGCCAAACACCTTGAGAAATCATAACCAGAAGGACTACAAGATTGCTGGGAACAGCTTTCGTTTAAATGCAAAGCATTAGAACATCAAGACTACATTAAATCATCTTGCTTTCTATATAATATGAAAATTTGTTTGACACTTGTAAGTGTCAGGGAAGCATGTGAATTCTCAGTGAACTTTGAGTTCTGCAGACTTCCATTCCATTTTGCCTGAAATAGATTTTTTTTTCCTATTATACATACTTCACATGAAATAAGCTACAATCCACCAGTTATTAAGCAACAAGTACCCTGCATTTACCTGGAGAAAGGACACATTATCCTATTATTTTGTTCTTTTTTTTTCCTTCCATGTAATTTCTTTTTCACTAATGATATAAAAGAATGAGAACTTAAAAATAACAGTAGAGCCTGTTGCCCTAAAAGAGAATTGCTCTATCAGTGAGCAAACTGCAGAGACAAGCCACAGCAGCTGATCTGTTCCACAGCTTGCCCTACTGCACCCACCTAATGTATCTAGTGTGACCGTCCGTAAGTACGCTACTTTGACCCATACTATGAACAATCATGCAAGAGGATTCCTTCCAGTGAGTGAGTGTTTTTCATGACATCACCTTTGTGAATAGCTGGAATGCCAGTGAATTTCTGTCATACCGGACACAGCTAGTAAGACCTGATTTTTTTGGTACCAGCTCAGGAGTCCCAACACCTCATACCTTAGCCCTGTTAGACCAAATACAAGCATATGCTGACAGCAGCAAGTGCAGGACACCTGAACAAACCAGGTATTTTGCTTATGGATAAAGGAGGGTTGACTACTGTTTAATTCCTTATCAGCTTCAAAATTCCACCAGACTTCTTGTTTTCCTTCCATCGACCTCACATGACAACACAGGCACAGCACAGTTAACTTCCTTCCTGCGTTTAGCAGTTGATTGCTCTGGGGCTGATGATGACAAATACAAGTCTAACCTATGAGAACAAGCGTGTTAAGTCTCCCTGCGCATTTAAGGTGATCCTGGATGTTCTCTGGTCCTCTCTTCCCTTCACAATGTAAACAAAAAGCAGCAGCTATTTTTCCTGTAGATAACAGATCCTTCGTGCTGAAGGACAAAGTGCTGAAACAAGTGCTGAATCAATCACCTCTTTTTCCCCAAGCTTTCTACAACTATTCAAGTTTAATTTATTAAACAATACCAAGGTTTATTTATTAATTTGAAGATGACCAACCTTTTACTTCAAGACAGATTTCCCTAGTTTCTAACAGTAGCACGCAAACAGTTTTCTGTCCATCTGAGGTAGGGAAAGATGACGGAAGATATAAAACCTGAATTTCTACTGCGAAAGTAATAAGTTGCCCTTAAACATCAGAAATAAAAGCAGAACAAGATGCATGTGTTCACTGAACCACAGGTAACATTTAATACATATTTTTAATTATCTTTTTAAACAGGCCTTAACATATACAAAGTGAATATATAAAATACATTAATCTTGTCATGTTTATATATGAAGTACATCCTGGGACATTTTCTGGTTCTTAACTGGCTACAATTTTATACAGAAGTGTACAATCTCACATGTGTATCATCAAAGTTTCCTTTGGTATGTGGGATAGCTTTAAAATACATGCTATCAGTCTGTCAAAATAATCTCAAAAGCACAAAGCACATGAAGGACTAACACTGAATGAGAAAGTCTTTGTCCTCACTGCAAAGCAAACTACTGGAACACTGGCAAAGACTCCTATAGACCGCTTAGCTCAAGCAAAAGAAGTCATCCTACAAATTAGCCTTGAGGCCATTAAAGGTTAGCAACTGGTGAGTTGCATTAACTGATGTTGCACAGTAGCAGGGCGACCAATTTGAGTTAAAAACTCTACCACATTGAAGTTAAGGATCTGTGTGTAAGACTTTCAAAAGACTGTAAATTCTTCACTGAAGAAATAAACAGCAGCAAGTCAAAGACTCTTGAGGGCCCAGAAACCACAGTACTGGATTAAACCTGAGATACCAACTCTATTTTAGTCACTGTTTGTTTCTAGAGATCTTTGGAAGTATGAATTATACCCTTTTATAGGCAAAATCCACAGATATATATGGACGTGATAACTTTCTGCGTATCAGAGACCTCAGTGACTTCAACACTCTTTAAGTCTCTGCAACATCAGGAACTTTGCTGCAGTTTCCACAGGAATGCAAGGCTTCTTCAAAGTCTGTGCTGAAGATAAGGATTAGAAAAGCAGGATGAATCATTCATAAAGACAAAGGAGCTCTAGTTCAATTACAAGCTTAGTGTCATAAGTCTTAAGAGTTGTAGTTCAGCCGCCTGCACTGTCATATTTCCTCTTTGACTTTACACAAGAACCTACACAGGCATTCTGATGCTTTTGTTACAGGTCCATAGGACACCTTCCAAAGTATGCAACAGGTGCTCTCACAAATCCAGGGCATGGTATTCTTGAAGGAGAACGACCAACCTACTCAACTCACCTTAAGAAAAATATAAAGAATTAAAGTGAGTGAAGAGGTTGGTACATGTATTCTAATTCTGAGAGCTCAAAAGAGCAATTTATTTAATCAAGTCATCAAAATAAAGAAACAATAAACGTGCCTGTCAACTTTTAAAGGTTTTGTAAACCCATAACTAGTTGAACAAAAGTAATGAAAATCAGAGATGATAATTTGTGTGGAGGATCAGTAAGTTAAATACATCCTACACTCGAGAAACACGTAGATTATGAAAGACTAACTCTGAAAGATGTCATCTAAACTAGAAGGGATTTAATCCACAATCTTTGGAGAGTGATGTTGATCAAACAAGACAGAGGGGAAGATGCAGATCTGTAATGAATCGGTAGTTCCTGGCTAGATCTTACAGCTTGCCAAATCTGCTTATAAAGCCAGGTTTAAACAGTTTCTATGAATAACTGTACTGCCCGCAAACATACCTTCAATAAACTTATGTATCTACCTGATTTATGAACTCAATCCATCATATCTATAGCATTTTTCAAATCACCAAAACACTCCTGGGTAACCTACAATAGAACCACCCGATACCTTTCGTGGTCTGGGCTAAGGTTTTGCCAACATAATCCTCCGTCTTCCCTTTTTCTTCCAAAGCACAACACCTACTGAGAAGCTTACAGATTCCAGAAAGAGCTTCCCCTGCTTCAATTCTCCGAGGAACAGGGATGATGATGATGATAACACTGCCCTACCTCAAAACAGAGGACAAGCCTACTACAAGTTGTCAGACATTCAAGTATTAGCAAGATAGAGAAAACTACTACTATGGCAGACTGTCCTACAAGCTCGTGAATGTTCGTAAAAAATATTTATCTTGTTTAAGAATCAAGACAACATAATTTAAGCCTAACCTATTTTGCACAGTTTTAAACTACTTTTTCTGTTAGTTATTCCATTCAGACAAAGAAGTAAATACATTTTATTCATGATGAAACATGTTTATCACTGTATTTGAACAACAGCACCAACTATTCTGTTTTCAGTAAGCCCATTTACTTCAGATCCTACAACTGCTCCCTCCAGCCCTTGTGTCCACAACCAGTGTTCTACAAAAAACAAGAGAAGAGCAAAAACCCTGAAACAACTAACTATAATTGTATCTTCCACTGTGGGAGTGTTGTCCAACGGACATGCCAAAATTATGGAGCAAAGTTTCTCCTTGCTCACAACAGTATACCTAGAAATTATTCAGAATAATGGGAAGCAAAGAAACATTCAGTCTTTGCCTGAAAACTTTATTTGACGGCAGACCTTTAAACTGGCTGCTTCAAATCGCTTGACCCCCAGTATAGCACATTTCAAGAAATTCCGAGTTAATTCTTACATTGAAGAACGTTTTCCACGCTAATACACAAGAACTACCTCACAGCGCATTGACTAGCGACGCCCAAATAAGCCACCCAACGCGGGCATCCCGCCCCTAAGTAAACTACCGGCAGGGGACCCGAGCTGCGCGGAGTTGCAGGCGGCGGCCCGCGGGGCCGGGGGAGCCAAGGCCGCACCTGCGGGCGCGGAGCCGGCGCCGGCAGCGGCAGGGCCGAGGGCGCCCTGCGCATCCTCCCCCGGGGCTCTGCGGCACCACCCGCCGCCGCCACCGCCGCCCGGCCCGGCGCCCCGCCGCCGGGCGAAGGGAAGAGCGGGACGCGCTCCCCCACCGGAGGCCGAGGGGGCCGGCCCGGACCGCGGAGGCCTGGAGGAGCCAGGGGCTGCCGCCACCCCCCTTCTCGGCCTGCAGGGGGGCCGTCACCGCTTCCCGCCCTCCCCACGGAACGGGCAGGCGGTCCCGGAGCCCCGCAGGGCAACGGGGCTGGGCGAGGGGCGCACACCGCCCCGCCCGCCGTTAGGGATGCGGGGCGGGGGGGAGCCGCCCCGCCGCGCCGCCCCCGCCCGTACCTGTTGTGCCTCTGCGCCGCGGCGGCGCTGGTGTAATAGGCCGCTCTCCGCTGGGCGCTGCGCGGCACCGGGTGCAGCGGGATCTGGTCCGCCATCTTGGGGGCGCCCCTCT
This sequence comes from Nipponia nippon, assembly GCF_047370975.1. Taxonomy (NCBI): domain Eukaryota; kingdom Metazoa; phylum Chordata; class Aves; order Pelecaniformes; family Threskiornithidae; genus Nipponia; species Nipponia nippon. The sequence continues at coordinate 102,842,161 of NW_028262290.1, read as the reverse complement.
CCGCCTCGCGCCCGTCCGCGTCCGCTTCTCCCCCCCCCCTTCTTCTTCTTCTTCTTCTTCTTCTTCTTCTTCTTCTTCTTCTTCCTCCTCCTCCTCCTCCTCCTCCCGCCCCGCCCCGCCTCGCCCCCGCCGCCCGCGAGGCGCGGCCGCGACCCCTGACGTCACGACCACATCCAGCTGACGCCAGGAGGAAGGGCGGGCCAGCGGGGCGGGGCCTCGGGGTAAACAAAGGGGCGGAGCCCCGCGGAGGGGGCGGGGCGGGCAGGGGCTGCGCCCGAAGGAGAGGCGCGCGCGGGGCGCGGCCGTTGGTGGCGGTTGGGTCGCGCCCTGTGCGTGCTGGTCGGGGGTGCGGGGGGCTGGGCTTCCCCCAGCCTTCCTTAAGGTTGGTGAAGGTTAATTTTTCAGCTTCTGGAGTACCAGACGGGTGAGCCATGAAGAGCCAGAGGCTGTGCGGGTGGGATCCGCAGGCCTGGCGGCACGGGGCACCCAGGCATTTCACAGGAACCCCGGAGTTCAGGGGCTGAACAGGAATTGCAGGAGACAAACCCCAAAGTGGCTGTCCTCAGTTAGCCTGCAGATACCTGCTGGTTTTTAAGTTGACCGAGGCAGGCTCTCCTTCCATCTCTTGGGTGGAAGGTCTAGCTGTCACCTATGTTGGATGTCAGCAAATACGCGCGTGATCGCCAAGAACAAATAAAAGCACTGTGAATTGACAATGATTGTTTCCTGCCATTAAACGGAGACAGTTTTTGTGAGCCAGAGGTATTGCCACATGAAAATGGACATTCTGTAAGTCAGGGATAATGAACCAGTCTAAGGGACCTCACAGGGGAAAGATCAATACACAAGTCACCACAGAACAAAAACTGGTTTAGAAGAGAGATGTGTTCATAGACCTCCTCTAGGATGTTATCCCTCGATATTCCTCTGAAATCAGATACTGTGGGGAGCAAAAAGCCTAACACCATCACAAATATGGAAGACTTTCCACAAAAGGAGAAAAAAGGAAAATATATTTCTTTCTCAATGTCTGTTCAAGGTAGAAGAAGCATCCAATAAAAAATTAAAAAGGATCTACCAGGAAAAATTTTCTTTCAAAGATATTTCCACCAAAAGAAGACAGGAAAATATGTCCAAAGCGCAGAACACAAGATCAAATGAAAGGAACGTGGCAAACGCTTTTCTTGATAATTTTTGCTTCTCTGCAATAATGTAAGTTGCTGGGGTCACCTTTCCAACCGAAGATTTCAGATTTCTTGGCAATAGTGCAGTAGGAAGCCAGGTTTCACCATCTAGCTGTACAGCAGTCATTTTGCAAAATGCCTTAAACTTACTAATTTCAAAATGGTGGAATGAAAAAAGATTTCACAAATGACTGGGCTTACACAAGATGATAACGAGATCAAGATCTTTGGCAATGAATTGCTGATTATGCAAATTACTCAAGCCAAAGGTGCCAGTAGGATGCCACCTTCAGTCTTCTAGAACATGGGCTTTTTTCCTTTTATTGTTCTGAAGATACTGTACGGCAGAAAGATGTTCATGGTACAGGCAAAAGCTTTGGTCTGCTGGATTGTGACCTGAAGTGTGTGGTGTGGTGATGGCAGCACTGGCAGCCAAGAACAACAAATGAGTGAAAGAGTTGCACTCAGAATCATAGAGTCATAGAACAGCCCACGCTGGAAGGGACCTTAAAGATCATCTGGTCCCACCTTTCATGGGAAATGGAGCCTAGATGAGATTATCTAGCACCCTGTCCAATTGTGTTTTGAAAACCTCCAGCGATGGGGAGTCCACTGCATCCCTGGGGAGGTTGTTCCAGTGATTGGTTGTTCTCACTGTAAAAAATTCCTTTCTTCCCAGATGAAACCTCTCTCAGTGCAACTTGTACCCATTGCCCCATGTCTTCTCCCTGTGGCTCCTGTGATGAGAGAGCCTCCATCTTCTTTGTAGCCACCTTTTAGGTACTGGAATACTGTGGTGAGGTCTCCCCGAGCCTTCTCTTCTCCAGGGAGAAAAGGCCTGCCTCGATCTTTCCTCATAGGGCAGGTTATCCAGCCCTTTGATCATCTTCGTGGTCCTCCTTTGGACCCTATCCAGTCTGTCGGCATCTTTCTTGAATTGTGGAGACCAGAACGGGACACAGTACTCCAGGTGTGGCCTGACAAGCGATGACACCACACCTGGAGTACTGTGTCTACTCGTCAATGCCAAATGAAGTTGCTCTTACGACCCAGACATTTCAGACTGAAATGTTGCTGCACCTTAGAATGTACCTTCTACCTTAGAACAAGGGGGAATGGTCAGTACTGAGGCACCCCAATATGCAGTGTACGCTGAAGGATGCTCCTGTCTGCTGGAGTGAAGGTCATGAAGCACTGGCAACGCTTAAGATAGCTTGCCAAGTGCAAATTTCTAAACAATATTTTGGCTTTAAGCACATTATCTGGTTATTGAACTCACCGACAGACACGGAACGCTCGAAGCGGAACCAGGAGAGCGGGAACAAGAGTTACGCAGGAGGCACATGGTTCATATGGGAATAAAAGGGAAAAATCTCTCTGCTGGGCATGTGGCAAGACTTTGCTGGGTATTTGAAGGGTTGCACTCAGAAATGCCAAAAAGGGGGAAGAGACTTATTTAGCTTTGTAACTGTGATAATCATTATAAAGTTGATGGCAGCACACCAATAGAATCATAGAATTGTAATTCAGGTTGGAAGGGATGCCCAGGTGTCATCTAGAGAAGCCCCTGCTCCAAGACATCAGGTTTGATACCAGGTTGTTCAGGGCCATGCGCAGTGGAGTACTGAACACCTCTAAGGACAGCACAGTGTTTCCACAACATCTCCGGGCTACCTGTTGCAGTGTTTATCTTGTGATAAACAAATTGCTAATAAGTAATCAGAATTTCCCATGTTCCAACTTGCTTCTCCTGCTTCTCATCTGATAACCATGCACCTCTGAGAAAAGTCTAGCTCCATTTTCTATGCATCGTCCCATTACGTATTTGTATTCAGCCACAAAGTTTCCTCTTAGCCTTTTCTACTCCAAGCTGATCAGGCTGAGCTCTCAGCCTCTCCTTAGGCATCATGTTCTCCAGCCCCCTGGCCATCTTGCATAGACTCACTCCAGAATGACAGCGTCCTTTTGTAATGAGAAGACTGAAACTGGACACGGTAGTCCAGATACAGTCTTAAAAGTGCCAAACAGAGGGGAAGTATCACTTCCCTTCTTGTACCTGCTGGCTGCACGTTATACTAACACTGCCCGGGGTGTGGGTGGCCGACTCTGCTGCAGGGGCAAGTTGCTGTCTCATGTGCAGCACAGCAGGTTATGGTGTGGTACTGCCGGCTTCCTGCCTGCTCTGCAATGATGGCTGTACTTCATGTGTCTGAACAATCAAACACAACCCTGAAAAATTTCAGCATAACAATTATGCCAGTCATAGGTTCTTTCATGGCCCTTGTTGTTACAATTCTGCACATCTCACAACTTTAAAATTTTAACTGTAATCTTAACAGCTATATATTCAGAATCCTCAAGTGGCTAATGAAGTTACTGCAGTTCACTGAGGCCAAGAGAATTAAAGTGATTTCTTCGAGTTTACTATTGGATTCAAGCCTGTGGCAGAGCAGTTTTCGGGCAGAACAGAAATCACTTAATTCACAAGTTAGCAGCCTAAGACCAATCCTCTTGTCTCTGCAGAACTTTGGTTCTGGTTATTTGGTTATATTTCTGGTTATTTACCAGATTATTTGGCCTGTAACTATCTCTAATGTTAGTCAGTGTGTATGTTTGTAAATTCCGCATGTATGGACAAATACATGATCTAGCATATATAATAAAAGGTTTATTATTGGCAGACTTGTAAATGCCCTAGCATGGGACAATCATTAGGAACCATTAATGCCTTTAGAATCTTGATTTCTTACTGAGTCTCATGTATTCTGTAAATGATTATTTTGTTTATGACTACTTGAAGGTTTTAAAAGAGAAATACTGCACTATTACCTGTGTGCAGAGAGGCTTTGAACCAGAAAGCCTTCGAAGAAGAGGAAAATGACAGTTTCTTAATAAATTAATGGACAAGAGAATGACAAAATGGAGTTTTTATCATTTTAAATGCATGCAGTTTTGCTTACTTCCAATATATGTTTAAAACTTCCAGTTAAGACAGTTGCTGGAAATCTGTCATGATCTCAGCTTCTTGATCACTCTAATTGCCTTTTTACATCAGTATTTTCATACAATGGTAAAAGCTCTTCAGGGCAGGGACTTTGGTTTTGTGACATCTATCATCATTCAGTACTGCCTCTAGATTACCATGTAATTCTGTTTTATGTTTTTTAAAGAAAATTCTTGAAATTTACATAAAAGTTTTCTTAATGTAAAATTGAGACTTTGGCATATGATACTTAGGGACTTTTCAAGATGCCTTTGGCAAATGTGCCTGCCTTCTGAAATAGTATTTCCTTTTCTATTTAGAAACCCTGAGAGGTTGCAGAATAAGCTTGCTTTTGATCCAGATTTTGCTAGTCAGGCATCTCAGGCAGGTGTTATTTTGCTATATCAATAAAGCTTTGCATTTCAGAAAGCAATATTTTTGCATTCAATATTAAGTACTGGCTAAATAACACTTGTCATTTAAATATCATGATAACATGCATTTATGATAATAAGTAAATATAACACCATTCTGAAATAAACTTTCTGTACCATCCTTTCCATGTTTCTTTTTTGCATCTTTTTGCACTTATAAAAAGTGGCAGAGATCCAGAACCTATGATTTATGGATCTTGTGAACTCTTGGTTTAACTAGGAATGAGCTGGCATGGAAACTGTTTTGCATTTGTTGCATGTGTCTGCTACAGGTGCAGAACCTATCTGTAACTAGTTCTGCCTGATGTCCCCAGAGGGCATTTTATAATAATTTATACTTTCGCTACCATTCTACTTCTGCTGTAAATGTTCAAGGTTAAGTGCTCCCTCCCTCCTAATCCTGTTTATGTATCCAGTCTGGGCTAGGGTAAGGGGGGGTGGGGTGGGGTGTGTGTGGAAATTAGTTTGAAGCTAATTCATTCTTCACTATCCTTCTTGGAGCCAAATTATAAAAGCAGCTATACCAGAGTAAATCTGTGGAAGTGATACTAAAATCAGTTGAATATAAAACAAAAGAAATGAGTTTCAGTAAGCCTCACAAAATGTTACATGATACAAAATTTACATTACTTTTCTACTAGGTATTTTCTCACCTCATCCTTCAAACTGCCTTGCATTTCCATTTTAATTGTGGAACTTTTTTCATCAGTGATGAACTAGCTCAGTATCTGTCTTCAAATTTTCAGCAAATTGCAAATCGGTCCAAGACACCTAGAGGCTTAAAAAGAAAAAAAAAATCACTGGCAAAACCTGAGCACAGCAACACAGAAAGAATCCTGTTTTCTTTATAGGAAGAGCTGAAGGCAGCAAGGAAGACTAAAGCAAATAAATTCTTGCACTGTCAGAGTGAGGGAGCAGAACAAATGCAAAATAGAGAGAGCTAAAACAGCTACCATTATCAGTTTTAATAATTCTAATAGCAGTGCCTTCATATTTTCATATCAGTAGGATGTAAGAAAATGTCTTGCTATGGGAAAGAACAAAATTGGAGATGCTGTTTTCTCTGGGAGGATCCTTTAAAAGACTACTTCAGACAATGAAGCCACAAGCAATTCAGTTATACACCAAAATCAATGAGTTTAAAAACACCAACAAGAAGTAAAAATAATCATATAAAACATTGCTATACTATAAAAACAAACTGGAATGCAGTAGGCACTTGAAACAAAACACTACTCACATATTAAAAAAAAAATACTGTTGTCTACATAACTACAAGAAGGAAAATTATATTTCTACACATTTTATTTTTAATATTCACAGCATTCAGTGTTTGTCAATTAAGTGTGCTCCCAGCTGTTACATTTCTTTCAGACCTTCCTTCAAGGTCTTCTCTTCGGTAAATGTCAACTCTCTGTAGCTCTGCAGGATTTATGGACTGCTAAATCTCTGCTCCTCCTTTTGTAGTCCATCCTTACCAAACTGTTGGTCCCGCAGCACCGGCTTCACACCAGCTGTGTGCCACCCTCACATGTATTCCACACAGTCTTTCTTTTAGAATAAAATACCAGAAATATCTTCTCCAATTAAAACAGCAAAATTACATATATGTTGTATTTTGGATTTTGCTAGATCCTCTAGCCAATAACAGGTCTCGCTGAAAAGGCATTTTCTCCAATTCACTTGGCAACAGATGAGGCAAAAAAATCCAAGCAAATCCTAGAGTACTTAAATCAAATTGGTTTGGAAACAAAGGTACACTTTGGTGACTTCTGATACAAATATCGGTTGTGCCTTCATTTAAGCTATTAATTGTTGATTGTGGATAAACAAAAGGAGAAAATTAAAAATACAATGCTCATTATTTTACTGAGCTTTCACAATGACCCTTCAGTGAGAACTATCTAGTAATTGTTCACAGTATCTCTTCAGTTATGTTAAGCCCTAAGTTAAAAATTGCTTCAATATACGTTTAAAAATCCCATTGCCTTTTAATTTCTAGTTAGCTTCTGAGATACTCTTTCTCATCCTCTTAATGTATCTAAAATCAATGCAAGATTTTTATTTGTAATTGGAGAAAAAAAGCCTGTGGACTCAAAACTTTCGAGCTGGATTACCAACTTCTGATCTTCTCTTAAAACCAGAGAGTATCCAATAAAATATCTCCATGATCTGTGGTGCAAAATCAACAGCAAAGCAGACCGGCACTTTGAAAGGACACAGTTTTTTTGAGTGTTCTCGGTGGGTTTATTTTAACAAATTCCACGCTGTTGATCTTTCAAATAAATAAATACAGCTGTTTTAACAACTCCTTGAAACTGAAAGAAAATGCACCCATGGATTAATTACAAATTTTGTGTTGTTTCAGAGCTTCTGAAAAGGTCACGGAAGAACAAACAAGGCCCAAGTGTAAACTTGGGTATCCATTTGTGATTGCTGGTATGAGACTCACTGGATCTGATTTCCTTCCACGGTTTCTGTTACAGTAGTCACCAAAAGCTTCAAGTGGGTTTAGGGGGTCTTTGTTCTGAGAGCTATACAGAAGTAGATGAAGAAAAAAGTTCCCAGATGATAACTGACAAAATACTTTGTGTCTTGTATAGCATATCCTTCAAAAGTCAGAAATTACTTAAAATCTCCTCTTTCTCCAATATCTCTTTATGTCTGCCCCAGTCATCAGCTCCGGCTCATAGCAGAAAGGTTTCTTATTTGCCACAGACCAGCTTCTGAAACCCCTTTTCTCTCAGTCACTTTAGCCAGAGCTGGCTCCTGTTAAAACCTAGATATCATCTCTTTGTATACTGATTTCACTCCAAGCAGCAATTTGAATCTTACAGATCTTCCCTGTATAGCATTTCTTATCCATATAGGAAACATACTTTTACACGTTCTCAGCCTCATGAATGCTACTGCACCCTTTTTCTGGTATTGGGAATGGCAGCTACTCTCGGATCAACTCAGCATGAGCTGAAGGGATCATTTTCCCAGCTCATCACTTTCAATGTCTTGTTTCTTTCTATGTCCTTCCTCTAGCTTCTTCCCCAGTGTTGCATTGAACAGCAATCTGTTACCGCTCAACTTATTATTTCTCACTGAGAGACTGTTTCCCATCACTAATCAGCAGATAATTCCAGTGGTTTTTGTCTGCTTGTATAATTTGCAAACATTTTCTCCCATTCCTTGGGGAAATCCCCGTAAATGGAAAAAAATTTGGTTCATTGCTCTTTTTCAGAACTAGGAAGGGTCAGCTTCCTTCCACAATGCAAACTGAAACCAGGGTTGCCCTCAAACACACTGGATGAAGAACATCAGTTGTGGTCTCCACACAAAGTACCAGGATAAAGACTGATCAGTCTACAAACATGAGTTACCTGCAGTTTGCAATGTCCTTATCTGGTTCTAACTTATCAAAATCTGGAAGAACTGGTAGCCAAACACAGTATTTGTGAAAGGAGATGTTGTTGTGAAGAGCCTTAAGACTGAACGGGAATATATATTTCATATAGCAGACAAAAGAGATTACACACAAAAACTGGCAGTGATCATACCTATTTTTAGTGCATTGGTTAGGATAATCCATAAGGTCTCAAATACATAGAGCTTGAAGTCACCAGGATCTAATTTCTTGGACTAGAGAGGCATGGAGTCATAGTCTGTGATGTTAGCGAAAATAATTGTATAACCAAAATTGTAGACACAAGATGCAACGAGCCAACAGACAAAACAAGATTGAAACAAACAGCTAAAGGAAGAGAAAGAAAACACATTGCGTGAATTTCTTTTGTAGACTGTATGTACAACTGTAAGAATGATAGGACAGTCAGCTATGGCTTGCCATTTATCAATCTTTTGGTGAAAAGCAAGATTTTTGTAACCCCAAATTAACTTTCTATGAAAGGAATCTAAAGGAGTCCATGTCTTGTACAGATATCAGGGAAATTTATTAAATTCATTTTTGAAGGCTGCTAATACTGAAAAGAAAGGAAAGAAGAGAGAGAGAGATGTGCATTGCACCTTTGACTCAGAAAGTTGTTGGCAAGAGGAAAGCAGGGGAAGAGTCAAGGAAGAAGCTCTTCAGAAAAGTGGGAATCTTGGGGAATTTTTCTGCTCTCATAAGTTTCCTATTTTAAAAAAAAGCAACAATCCTTTTTGTGAATTCTATCAATATCACAAGACAGACTATTTTCTCTTGAAGCTGAAGATGGACTGTTGTTTGGGGATTATATGCTTTTTTTCTAGCCTCTTGATTTTTTTTTTTGGCTTTTTACAAATTCCATTTAAAACAAGCAAAGATATGACAAGTCAGTTTTCACTCCATAACAGAGGTGTTTGAAAATATTTTCACAGACCTCCGGTGCAGTATGGCAACACAGATTAAAATGGTCTGCCTACTAGCAGGTTCAGCAGACTCATGCTGTCCTGCCCAGATCATTGGACTATCCATTGTTTCTGTGAAATTTATGGATTATTATCCACATCACTATTATATATTAACCTTCTAGGAAGCATGTGAAATCTCAAGTTGCATCCAGTTTGCTTTCTTGAAAGAGGCAAGTTAATTAGTATTAAAAAAGGCGGAGGGGGGGGATGTGCCCTGCAAATTTCATGAGACATTTTCAAGAAAATAAAGGTAACTTAACTTTAAGGCCAAAGATGTTTCTTCTGGAAAATAAGAATTGGTGTCTTTCTTACACTGGGTTTCCCTTTGTACTAGTAATCTGCAACATGGTCTTTATCAGAAAACTGATGCTATTAGGAGATTGCCCTTTGAGGACTGGGCTGAAATGAAGGCATCGCTGACTGATAGGAAGAAGAAGTGTATCCTTGGGTCCTTTCTGAACAATGAACAATTTGGGTGCGGTGGTACATAAAAGATGGAGTTCAGAACGGGCCTGTGGCCTTAGGCTTCATTTCAACAAAGCATTCAGCAGATGCCTCAACCCCACTAGGGTCTCTGAAATGTCAGTGAAAACATTTTTCCCTTAGTGCTACCAGAGAGAATGAACTATGGAAAGAGAGAAAAATAACTGTGAGGTGAATGGGGTTCACGTGGGTGATTTGAAATTCAATTTCTCCTCGGTCATCCTTGCCTCCTTACAGCAAGGAGCCTTTGTGCTAATGTCTTTGCTCCCTTGCAGCAGGTACAGCATGAAAGGATTTTGGCAGAGAGCTCAGGCAGGAACACAATTGTGGATGGTGAGAAACAGGACATATAGTGTGACCTACCTGTAAGGGGACTTGTGGACTTTAATTCAGTTACCTTTGCTCAGTATATATATGTGTGTGTATATGTATGTATATAAATATGTCTGATGTACTGTAACTGGGATTCCTGTTCCATCTATGAAGTTTGGGAAGTTTGCCTTTGTTGCATGCTGTGGCATGTACTTCAAAAAGAAGAAATCAGCTAAAGTGCCTCTGTATCACCAGCGGTATTGCTGGGCTCAGGAGAGCTACAATAATTATGATTGCTGCAGAGTGCTGACATCTCTTATTTTTCACCTACCTATTGAGACCACTTCACCTTCACTATTGGTCAGAGCATGACTAAAAGTCTAGATAGACTTAGGGGAAATCCAAATTCTCAGTATCGGAGAATTGACCAGATGAGCTATGCAAAGCTCCTGAGGCACAAGCCTGAGACACAGGCCCTTAGACACAGGGTTGACTCAAGAACGTGAAGATAATGCAGTGAAAATTCCTACATACCCAGAAGCAACTTAAGTGAACTTCTATGTGCTGACAAGGTAGTATCAGTGCGACACATCTGGCCTCATTCATTCTCTACTTTTTCCAAGTAAATTTGGGGATGGAGCTGGAAGTTGTCCACAGCAGTAAAAGCATAGGACCAGAACTGAACAGTAATGAACACTAAGAAAATCTATGGGCAATCCAGTGACAAAACTACTTTGCCTCAGTCCTAGTCTTGCACCTTGTCCAGAAAATCGTCTGCTGACAACTTGTTCCAGGCTTACTTACCTTGCTGGAAAATATGGAGCATACTAAGGCAGAAATTGCCCTCCATCCACCACATTGTATTGCTGATCTCTGAAGCATGGGGGTTTTCAGAATGGCAGACAACACATTTTTGGGATGATCTCCATACAACACAGAGAGCAGTTTCAACACTTGATTACCGTTCTCCATATCGTATCAATTACAAAGTGTGTCTGAAAGCCATTTAGTAAAGTGCTGTTGTCTCTTGTGCTTCAGAAAGTCCATGTTCCATCACAGAGTGAAGAGCCTGTTTCTTCCCTTGTTGAGGGAGCAGATTTGGGGAACCCTCCATGATGCAAAGAGCAGGTTCACTGAGAAGTGGAAGCTTTGTGGTTAATACAATCAAGATAAAGCATGGTAGTTCTGGTACACATCAAGAATATACTTACTTTTCACAGCCTAGCCCATTCCTAGTACATTGTAGGCATTGGTACTTTCAGAAAGAGAAGACGCTCCTTAAATCCAAAGACAAAATTTCACCTGGGTTTGCATACCAGACATGTATAACTGAGATGCAAGAACCATGAACAAAATCTCTTCTAACAGTGTTTTACATATATATCTACACATGCTAGCTAAGAAACATAGGTAACTAAAATGACCATTTATTTCTAGTATTACAAGTTGTAAACTTCCAACTCTAACTTGATGAAATGAGAGGGTCTTCATCAAATGCCTTCTAATGAATAGGTCTTCCATTTATAACTGCCTCTCCCATATCAAATCCACTAGGAGAGAAAAAACCAGCAATTATTTATAATAACTTTATCGGGTATAATTTCCATCTGTCTTTGAAAGCTCTGCCTGCTGTTTTCAGGCTGTGCATGTTAAACAGAAGTGCTTACACTTGACCTTGCTCTTGATCCACTCTTTGTGCGCAGCAGTGCCTTTCTTCTTCTGAAAGATAGGTACAATTTGTGTCCACATAAATTATACTGTACTTGCTATTAACATTCTTTTATCTGGTAAATTACTTACACTGATTATGTTGAAGACTGTTCTATGAGCTGTTGATAATGCAGGTCTATGATTTGGATGTAATATGTCATTCTTAATTTAGGACAAGACTGAAAGGAGATGACAGCTTGTTATAACACACGCAAAAAATCAGGTCCTGGCCACATGCAGTCAGGAAAGGATCCATGGTAGTATTTGCAGCAGGAAGCATGTTCAGCCTTGGCATCCTGGCTAAATTCCAGCTTCAGTAATTATTCTGTCTAAATCTTCCTGCATTTCCAAATGGGTGATTATGGTATTTTCATTTATTTCATGCCTCAGATTCATGGAGCACATTAGCATAGGTAACCTCCATCCTATATTGCACTGGTGAAATAACAAACAGGAAAAATTGTCCATACTTCCCTCTCTTAACAAATAGGTAAGACTGAGAGAGACTCATGTGATTTAGCTTGTCCAGTCAGCCACGAGACTAGAAATGCTATACTACTGACTGACCAAAAGTCTTGAAATCATGATTTGGAGTAAGTGTGCTGTACATTCAGGGTAAATGAGGCCCATTAGGAGATTAGAATACTGCAGGGCTGCACCCTCTGGAAGAACAGAGAGAAGACGAGAGGGATCTAGCCTTCCATTCATGCAATCCCATCTCTGAACAACAGGTTCCAAGCAACTGATTATTTGACATTGAATAAATCGCACAGCACATTCATGATGGCGATATCACATCTCTTTTTCATCTGAGGACCCAAAGGAAAGTACAGACAACAAGAATATGTGGTAAATAAATGGCAAAAAGTAGGAAGAACCCAAATACATTGGGAAAATTGCTCTGCCTTCCTGTCTGTTTCTGCACAGTGCTGAGGTTTTCCTTGAAGGTTCTCAGCACTCTCACTGATTTAAGAAAAGAAATTAAGAACTCTTGCAAAGTCTGGCTTCTCTGAGCACCCATCACTGAAAAAACCTCCTGTATTTCATTTGCTCAAAGATTACAGTTTCTCCCTGTCACTAAGGAAAACCTTCAAGGTGTCAAAGGCAGATTTCTTCCAAGAAGTGTAAACATCTCACACTTTTGTAAGCTAAGTTTTTATTTTTCTAAGAGTAGATATTTATTTTTCAAATTAATGCAAAAAATACCATAAATAGCCAAAAAAAGTTTTTTATAAACTGCATATTTTGGAACCATTTTTTATTATGATAGTAATAATAAACACATACATGTAGCCTCTCTCAGTGTTAAGCTTATTCTTATAAATCCATACGACAAAAAAAAAAAAAAAAGCTCTACGTGACCAAAAAAAGCCTTGTTCTTTTTAATGCAGTTCAGCAAAGAGGCATAGCCCCAAAGCGCCAGTCTCATCATGTTGCTGCACAGATCTGGCAATCAGTGGTTATCCAGTGTCTGGGTCCCAGGAGGTAGGAAACAGCTTTGCAGTGCTGAATTTTGTACTATTATTATTTTTAGAGTTTCAGTACACTGCAGACATTTGGCTATATTCTTCTTATATTTTCCCTGTGAATGAACTTGTTTAAAACTAAATATCCATTTGCTAAGGAAAGATTTTTAAAATATCTTATTCAAGGTAAAGTGCAGATAACATTCACAAGCCACTGTGGACCGTACCCTTCTTGTATACAGTTGCAGTTGTGCCATACTGAAGCCACTGCCTGTTTTGCTAGAAATTTTTGTTCTTGTGGTTTATGTTGTCATAAGTAATTTTTATGCTATACACAACTCTGCAGAGCACAATGTTACACTCTTCCACCCTCTGCAAATGAGTACCCAAGACACCCCTCCTTGCTCTGCGTAGGTTAAGCAGAGCCAGTAGGATTCAGCCCAGATCACTGATGGACCATTCCCACTGTTTCAACATGAGCAATACTGTCATCATTCACATTCAAGAGTTAAGGCAGATATTAGCTAGTCTGTGACCTCTTATCTATCCACAAAACCTGCTCTGCAGACCTGTGGTTTGGCACATTTTGTGGACCTGTTTGCTTTTTTTGCCAATCTGCTCCTCACCCACTCTTCTAAGAGCTATGCAGGATTAGTGCTTCCTCCAGGAACTGGGCTAGAGGGAACTCTCACCCATCTTCTATATGCACATGTGAAGTTGATTAAACCTTACCTTTGAGGGGTAAGGATGCTTATTTATGAAGAAGGAATCAAAAGACAAGATGCTAATTGACCAATTTTTACTTACGTGTTTGTGCAAGGGGGCAAACCAAAGTATCTTACTCCCTGCATGCAGTATACACAGACCACTACTGCATACAGATTCCCAGTTCCCTGTATGGCCAGTACATAAAGCAAAGGCAAGAAGGAAGAAGCTGGAAGAAAGGTTTGGCTCCTCTTGCCAGCACGGTTCTGCCTCTGCAAATGGAAATGCTACCTTAGTCCCCTTCTGGAGCCAGGAAAATATGACGGTTTGTGATTCTAAGCTAGACTGATCAAAAGAGTACAGAAAAAATTGTTTTGATGGAAAACTGGATTCTCAATTAAATGCGTATTTTGAAGTCTTTCTCAATAGATAAAAGGAAAGAGATGATGTCTCTTTCTAAGAGCTTTGAGAAAACGAAAAGAAAAATCAATCTGTGTTCAGCCACATTATCAAAGCTTCTGACAAAGAGAAAAAAATCTGAGTGAGGCAATTCTAGGTTCACTAAGATGCTTCTGAGATAGCACAGCTGTTCCTCTGTCCCACACTGAGTTTTTATTGCAAAGCCACAGTGTAATGTAGCAGATCTTTTAAATGGCATTAAAAAAACCCCTACTCCTCAAAATAAAAATATGGACACTCTAGATAAGAACAAATTAATTTTGTCACTTTCATCAATTAAGCTTTCAGGAGTACATGACACGGGAACAAGTTTATTTTTGCGTGATGATGCTGAAATTCTCATTGGGTTTGTTCTATTAATTGTGATTGCATAGTTAAGCATACAGCCTTAGCAATAACAAAATCTTGTTTAAAATGTGTGCCCTAAATATACTTTTAAATTATAAAAACAAATATTTCAGCTCAGGCCAAAGAATGTATGGCAGTTGATCAATGGATGGTGGAGGTTAAATGAAATTCTCCTGTGTGACACACAGTTGAAGTACCTGTACCATCATATATTTCATGTAAGAAAAAGCAGATGAAGCATTTTGGATTATCACATCTGCAGTGAACCATTATCTTGAAAAGATACATTCTGAGCTCAAGAACTACCTTTGCAGCTTATGAACTTCCATAGGTACTTTTCCCTTGTCATTCTTGTAAAGGATATTAATTGATTTAAGTTGCTGCTTAAAAACACAAATACTTTGTAAAGGATATATAGGTATGTATTTTTATGTACATCCTCTTTGAACCATAACATCTGCTGGGGCTTTGAAGCATTCTAAAACCATTATCAGCTGTTATATTGAATCAGCCACCACATTATTTATCTCAGTCAGTGATTATTTATTTTTGGTTCAGAGAGTTTGTGCAAAGATGGATTAAATTTTAATATTAACAATGTAAATGAGTAGCTAAGAATAATAAAAATTTCCTTTCTGTCATAACTCAAAAATATTTCCACAGGCATTCATTATTTTCAGTAGTAAACGGGTTTGGTATGTAGCTTTTCCAGTGTTTTGTGAAACTAGATAACATTTACTTATTCCAGATGTTGCCTGCTATTAAAAATCAGAAACAAAGCAACATTGTGAGATTATTATTTTATTTCTGCAACATCTTGCACTGGATATTATGCTTGCCACTCTTTCTTTCAAATAGTGTAATTAGTTCTCTGACATCAAATGATGATGTAAGCCAAAACTATGCAACTATATAGTATTTTTGTTATTACTACTGTCATAATTTAATGTTAGTGCATGACTGAGAATCTGACTCAATATAAAGCCATATGCAAAAGGCAATAAGCTGCATACAAACAGGAGAAAACCTATTAACATTACAAAGATTTTTGAGGTGTGCCTTCTTTAAATGATGCAGTTGTTGAACACATTCTTTAGTGCTACAACACATCTAGTCTTTTTTTGCCATATGGCCACTCCTCCAGGTATCCAGCATGACAGATCAGACAGTTCTCAGAGCTGCCAAGTGAGATTGCACAGGATTTGGATACTGCAGAACACATCCCTCCTGTCACAACTGGCTCAGCTCTCCCAGGTAGTTCAGTTCATGGTACTTAGCATTGCTGCAGAAGTTTTCCAGAAGCGGTAACCAAGAAATACCATGGGTGTATGTGCTGTATCTTCATTCTGGTGAGGAATTTTCAGAACCCCTTTGGGCACTTTTTCAGTTTCCTACGGTTTTCTCCCTATCCATTTTCCTTTGGTTGCAATCATTATGTATTATATCCACTGCTTTGAAAAAGAATTAGGAGAAAAGAAATTCCTTAATAACTGAATATTGTAATAAAAGGATCCTATCCTTTACAAGTATGAAACACTTAAAGTGAACTTCCACAGGTAATGTTGACTTTTGCTATTATTCTCAACCTAATGCAGCCTAAAGTAGCAGCAGTTCCTTGATCTCTTCTCTTTGTAATCTGCTCTTCTGCCCAATTGCTTTTCCCATTAAGGGCATTTTTCTAATAGCAAGTCTAAATGTTTCCTCTCTTAGTTTCAGGCCATTGCTCCTTATTCTACCAGAAAGTATTTATATTCTGTGATCATTTCCCCCTTGAGTCTCTGTGTTTTCTAGGCTGTATAAATATCAGAAGCGACCACACTGCAGGGTGTCACTGCATGTGCTGCGGTACACCAGTCCTCTAGATGGTTAGTATCATGCAGGGTGTAACACATGCTCCAAGGCAAGCACTATAGGTGTTCCTAGGCTTTTCAGGCTCTTGCTTTCACCGAATCCTCATAAATGCTTGCACTTTGAGGAGCAGGATTTTTTATGCTTGTCAGGAAAAAAAAAATTCCCTTTCAAAGTTGAACAAAGAAAAAACAAACAAAAAAAATGAAAAAACCCAAAGCTCAGCATTTCTCTGTTAGTCTAGTTTAGCAAGACAAAAATAACATCATCATTTGACCTCCAAACCCACACAGTCTTAATGCAGCTCTATATACTTTATGATGTCATTTAGCTACACTGAACATGGACTATTTTTTCTTAAAACTCCTGGCTTAGCTAATGTCAGGCAACTCTGTTAGGCTCTCCACACCTCTTAATTCCATGCTATCTTTCACCTCTGACGTGCCAGTTCTAGTCTCCCAGGTTATGTGGATGGGATGCCCTCCTTCATCCTGCCCCTGAATTCGTTATTAAGTCTCAGTCATCCTTTCTGTCCTCAGTCTGAATCCCAGACTCCCCTACTCTCTCAGTCAAAGTCTACCCCAAGACCTGCCAGTTTAAACTTTCAGATCCTTACCCCATTTTATATCCTCTTTACCATCCTAGTCTAGGCCCTCCTATTCCACTTGGGCGTCTTTCTCCTCTGTACATGGGAAGCCTTGAAAGGGCAAGAGGGGATGTGCCTGATCTCATTTCTGGTACCACAGGAGCCAGGAAGAACATCTGGAAAAGGCTAGAGCACACTCACTATAAACGTGCCCTTCCATGAATGCAGCAGCCAACCTAACAACTGCGCAAAGAGCGTATGAAAACAGACATTTTCTGAAGACTTGTAATGGGGCCACATCTGGGCAGTTAATGTGCAAGAATGACAAAAGACACATCCCTGAAAGACAATGCTGTAGTGCCATATCAAGCCTCAAGTCCCTGTTCCTAACCATGAAGGCATAAGGACATCTCAGTGAAAGACCTCTACTCACAATTAATATGGACAAACTGATATGTTTTCCTTGATCTCATTTTTAGAAGCAACAGAAATGTTTTTGCGGTGAGCAAGCAAATAAAGCCCACCTCCTCACAATTCTCCATGTTGGATGTCTTTGATTAAAAGTTTAGTGAACTTGTACACACCTGATAGTAGAGTCTTTATACCACAGGGACTGGCCATCCCTCACTAGAGGCTAATCTATAAAATCCTGTAATATTCTCCTCATTCTTTTTAGGGCCAAATTCTACTTATACTAAAATTTTTGGCAAAAATTACCACTAGATTCCAAAAGGCGTATTTGATATGTCCTTACTTGGAGGTGAGTGGAAAGTTTGATATGGGCTCTCCTCCATTTCAGTGTCATGATCTTGTGTGGACAATTCCAGCTGAAGGTAGAGTATCTTTAAATAGATGGTGCTGCTATCTAAGTTTCCTGTCATACTTATTTGTTCAGAAAGAAAGCAGCAGCAATAGTAATGCATAAAGGTAAATATTTTAGTATGCTGTCTTCTGAAACAGATTTTTTAAAGAATATTTGCCAGCTAACTTTCCCGTAGATCACATCACTTAATTGCGTATTGCTTTATGCATGAAGTTACATTCACTTGTACTGAATCATGCAATTGTTCAACATGCCTGCAAAGTGGTCCATCATATGTATTTTTATCCCATAAGACATTTTCCTCTCTTACCTCCTCTGTGATCTTTGTATTTCTGGAGATGAGTAGGATCCCTTTTGCAGTTAGAAGTCTGATTTGAGGGGCATTGAACATGTTCAGACATCCATAATCATTGATTTTGTGCTTCATCATTAAGGGAACATCCTTAACCTGCAGAGAAATTTTTTCCAATTCACTTCCTTTCCCAATAAGCCACTGGGTGCTACATGGGTGGATAAAAAACTTTGTCTTTCACCTGGGGAAGCAGACTTGAGCACTGATCTGGTACTCAGTTGAGTGACATCCCAGTTACTTAGAAACTAGTCTACTCCTTGCTTTTCTGGCCTTGCACATAGCGCATGGATTAGATACAAGCACCTGTGTGCATTCACCATGCACAAATTTATCAGGTAGGAGAAAAAGAGGAGAAGGGAGGATAGACAACCCACTGTATCAGACCATCTAACATCATCACCTATCATCACCTAGCATTCTGCACCATGCAATGGGCAGATGAGCTGTATAAACCTCAACATAAATATGACCACACCCTGACCTGTATGTAGATAAAGTATGTATGTATGTGTGTACCCTGTCCTTCTGCCTCTGAACTGCTCTTTCCAGCTCTCACACTTATTTCAGCATCTTGCAGAAGGGACATTAAGTTCCCATCTTTCTTCTTCCAGAAGCAAATCCCTCTCACTTCAGCTCCAGTTTCCAGGACACTGCTCAGGCTGCTGAACCATCAATCTGAACACAGAGGGAAAGGTCCTTGTTCCCAGTGGAGCCTGATTTCATTTACAGAAGAAGTGCTGCTCTCCTTGACTTATTTGGGGCAGCTCTACTTCCTTCGCAATGTTAATATCCTTGGCAAAAAAATCCTTTCACAGCAGATGTTTATGGATTTGTGATAATGACCCTCTTGGCAGCTTTCTGCAGCCTGGGAAAGTGTTAGAGAGGAACCATTGAGGTCCTGGCCAGAAACCAGAAGATTGGATAGCAAACAAGAACATTTAGATACAGAACAAGATAGTTAGAGGCAAAAAAGAAAAAAAAAAGTATACCCAGAATCAGGAGTTGGAAGATACCCAGCAGCAATCACCTGCCCAGGCTGAGCATCAGCAGCATAGACCAGGAAGCTCCTGCGCTGGGGGAGCTGTCAGGAAGCAGAGTCCTGAAAACTGAGCTGCTAATCAACATCATTAAACAGGCATCCACCTATGCCTTCTAAGATTTGTATAGTTTTCTGAACAGGTAATACCTCCAAAGAATTTATGAAGATAGAGTATCGCAAGACCAGTCCTTTCAAAGCTGTTCCATGATATAGCTGGAAATTTGGATTTGATAGACATTTGAAATCAGTCAGGCTTAATTAACACCTTGGGTAGAAAATAGAGCTTGAGCTTCACGGTAGACATGAGAGTTTTGGCTAAAGCACAGGGAGTAGTCAATAGGATTAAGACTAGCCACTGGAGAATATTGTCTCTTTAAACAAAGGTAATATTTGTTTCTACTGAATCCGTGTTTCAGTTTAGCTCTTTCTTTCCTCCTGAATGCAGATATTATAAAACATGCAAATAATTAGGAATAATGGTACAGTCTTTGGGTGAGGGGATATTGTTTAGTCCCTAAGGTGATAATTAACTAAGGGCCTAACCAAATGAAGAACACATAGGAGTATCGTAAACTGTTAACCTGTCTTTGTCTTCCCTAATTAAAAATTAATACCTTGACCCCTTGTTAAAAACAATGTTCAAGTGTTGCAACATTGTTAGGATATAATGATCTAAGCTGTTACTATCCAATAGTACATTTCCCCTCCCTAAACAAAAGAAGAAGGGGCTCGGACTTGTTCACTGCAAAACCAGCTGTGGCAGTTTAGGTTATTGTCACCCAGCTCTTTCCTCATCTACTTACGTTCAGTCCTTTACGGATGTTATAAACATCCCTAGAACACACACTGAAAAACACATACACACCAAAAACTGTGCATACTGTTTATATATATATATATAATATTGCATAAGAACAAAGCTGCTCCAACTGTCGCCTCGTGCACAGTTCACCCTCCTAAACACAGACGTCTGGTGCTTAAGATGGCCAAGACCTCTACATGGGGCCAGCAAACATGGTAAAGGACTAGAAGAGGTCTGCCCCTTTCTGAAGTGGGGGGCCAAGGGAGATACATGAGGGCGTCTCAGACGACATTAAATTCTTATGTATGGGAAACAGAATCAAACCTCTCATGTCCTAGTAAAAAGCCACTTCTGGTCATCTTGGCCAGAAGGATGAATTAACACAAACATGTTAACTACCTCTTGTGTTGACCACAGCCACCTAAGATTTTTTAATCTACTTCCTTTAGGTGTCAACATTAAAAAAAAAAATTGTTATAACTTGAACCTGTTATTTAACATTTCTTGAAGCTGCTGCTTAGTTTAGACATACTGCTGTGTACATGTATCAGAGAAATGTAGGGAAAGGACACACTACTGCACAAGGCTCTTACTCAAGAGAGGACCAGAGGAACTGTACAAATCTTTCTCAGTAGCCTCCTGATTATTTGGAACTTAGCTTTATCATTCAGCTTTGCTCCTCATAAACTACAGGTCTTGTCACTGAGCTATTATGCAAACACTATCGATTCATTTATGTCTTAATTATTGATGAAATATCCTTTAACCCCTTGGTCTGAAAAGTTGACATGGTGGTTTTTTCCACATAGATATTTCAAGGTAAGTAGCTGTTGAAGACAAAGCCACTGTAAATATGCCTGTTTTGAAGAATATGATACTGTCACTAACATAATTCAGAAAAAAAATACAAATCTCACCTTTAGTAAGATTTTACAAGATTTCTCCCAAGCTAGCCATCTCAATGTAAAAAACCAAAAGGAACTAATCTTTTTCTTTAATAACGAAATAGCCTTCATCTTAATTTTCCTGAGAATATCTTCCTTGCTATATGACACACAAGGGTTCCTCCATAGAAGTCTTTAGGAGCCTCACAGAAATTTTCTTTTTTTTAAACCTTTACTGACCTATGGCAGCTGGTCATGGAATTCTCTGGTTTTCCTTAAGTAAATTCCTATTGCCAAAGAAATATTTTGACAGCAAAAATCCCCACAGTAGGGATAAATGAGTATCTATGAATATACAAGCTTGCAAAAATAAATCTGTCAAGTTATTCATCAACTCACACAACAGAGTCAGTAAATGAATATGGTTTTCTTAAATTCCCTAATGGATTTTTAAGAAAAATGTCAGTTCCAGCATATAATGCATGTAAGTAGTTGTTCTTAAAGCAATCTGCATAAATTACTTGTAAGGTAGCTAGAGGAAGAATAGGACTTTTTTGCAATGCCAAATTATTTCCAACAAACAACTGCATTTTGTACCTGCACAACAAAAACTGCAATAATACACAAAAGTAGTATTTTAACTGCATAGGCTAGATTACTTTAACTAAATGTTAAGTTCATGCAAATTCCACTTATCACTTTTGAATAGATTTATATTGCCATGGAAAAGCATTACAGAAATGAATAGTTCTTTAGAAATGTAATGAAATGTAGAGACCAAACACCAGAATACAATAATAAAAATAGAGTTTAATAGAGGATGATATGCTTTCTATTCAAATTCTAAAGAGAGTTGGATAAGGACTTAATGAGCTACTGAAATATTATTGCCAACTTACTGGAGTTTCAGCTACGTGTGTGGTCAGCAATGCCAAGGACACGCGTGTGCCTAGAGCTCTTAACACACTGTTGGTCTCTTATTAACTCAGGGCAGGATTGTAGAGGCCTGTATTGTAGACGTTTTCTGCTCATCTAGTTGAGTATAGAGTCAAGACCACACAGATGCCAAACGTCAGACATTGCACCCGATTGGTATCTGTTTCCTACCACTGAAGGAGTCAAAAGACTCAGCTGAGATATAGCTGTTTGCACCCTGTACGTCTAGATTTAAGTAAAATGAGTCCTGTGCTATTGTACATCTTCCATGTGTGATTTGCTGGAGAAGGAGGAGACAAGCAATGACAACAGCCCTGTTCGTGGTCCTGCTGGGCTCTGCTCCGTTACTTTTCTTTGGTTTGTGTGAAGGAGTCATTGCCCTCAGCAACATTACCATTAGACCCAGGGAAAAGACCTCAAAAGCTGACTACCTAAAGTGTATCCTGATTCCATGCAGTCACCTAAAGAAAGGTGTGATTCTCAGTTATGCTAAGCACCAACGGCTCCATGTGCCTCCAGAAGAGCATGGAAATATCCAGCTGTGGAAATTTTGTCCTAAATCCTTCTGGTCCGTGGAATGAGGAAAAAAAAATTTTTTTAGCCTTTTTATAATGTTTGATACTCTAATTACATCATCTCTCTTCCAAGAAATAGATAGCTACATCTCATATGACCAGTTTTACCTAAAGAAAGCTGTTAGTGCTATCACTTTAATAAGCTTGTATCTCAGAAAAAAACCTGCCTTCTTTTTTTTTCCAAGTTACACTGAAGACTGTTAGTTTGCAGTATCCTGCCAGCCCCTGGGCCTTCCTCAGCAGTTCTTATTTATTTTCCCCATCGACTTCAGTGGGAGTTTTGAGCTGTTCTAAATTAACTATAAACATTCAGGAAAAGGACCTAGACAGCATTGTGTGTGGCTCAAATGAAGCCATCTGCTCAATGTGCAGCTGTAAGTTAAAAATGAAAATAAAACCAACAACAACAAACCCAGTGTATTTTAGGAAGTATTAAGAGATGGAATAGAAGACACTTTATAGAAGACATTTATCATATGGTCCTCTAAATCAATAGTCACCCTTCAGTTTTGATCTTGCTTACTGTCTGTCAGCACTTCTCACAAAACAGAGCAGAAGTACAATAAACTGAAAGGACTTACAGGCAAGTGATCAGAGGCCAGGAAATAATTCCACATGTGGAGAGATTAGGTCTGTTTATGAGGCAGATGAATAAGGGGTGACATGATATAATTATCATAAAATCATTATAGTGTAAAGCCTATCAGTTGTTTACTCCTTATTACTAGGTTAAAATACAAGATCGAGGAGACACCCTATGAAATAAAAAGAACACATTTAAGATGGTCGGCAATGTTTCTATATTGTATAGCTATTCTTGGGATCTCCAGGTCAGAAAATACTGTTGAAGTAAATGCTTTGTAAAAATCAAAGGGGATTTAGAAATGCATGTAAATGTTAACACTTCCTATTAATCTGTTACAATGAAAGCTGGTAAGGGACCAAGCAGCCCTCACTTTCTGAGGACTCAACCCCCTTGTCCCTGCCCACCAGCAGGGTGCCAGGCAGGCATTTGCCATATCCGGAGCACAGAAGATTTTAATTCCTCTTTGAAAAACAGATCTGTCATAGAAGAGCAATTGGTTCAATATGATTATTATAACAACCAGCACACATGGGTGGTGAGGACAATTGCCTGGTATGACTCTGTACAGTCTGGCAGGTTTTAAACTGGGTAAGTTCCCCTTCACTCTGGAGTGAAAATACATCAGTGAGGTTGGGCATTCTGCCAGATGTAAGCATGTCTTGAAATCTTGATCGGACACCCCTAAACTTTACTCTAAACAACTTGTAGTAAGCTCTCCTGCAGTTAGAAAAAACTCTACCCACATTATCAAAGTAAGAGGCATTCCCTCTAAATGGAGTCATGTCTAGAGCAATGTTTGCACTCCCCCATTCAAACATCCTTTCCATCAGAGCTGCTATATCACAGAAACCATTTTAGCTTCAGTTAAAACAACTGAAGAAGGTGACCACTGCTGTCAAGCGGTTTTGTCCTTGCACTAATGTATTTGGTGGTTGCCTCAGGAGATTTCCATATCACCAACATACAGGTTGTATTCATGTGGAAAAAGTTTATAGTCAACTGGAATATATATATATATATATATATATATTTCTATGTGCACACAAGCATATCTGATGAATAAAGGCTGCAAACAGCCTATGGTTGGTTTATGTGCTTCAGGAGGTCTTGCTTCTTAATTTTGCCTGTATCAGCTAACTAAAATTCAGCCATGACATGATGATAGGAGAAGTGACTGCCAGAACATATATATGTTTCTTTCTTTTCCTTCTTGAATGATGTTTTTAGTATGCATTTTTCTTCTAAATCTTATTTGAGGAATTAAATAAGGGTATCACATAAAGAAATATACCCACTGTCTTATGTATGAAGATGTTTTAATTCCATATTTTGCAACTCCATCAGAAAGTGTTCCAAGAGGATTTTTTTATTTATTCATTTCTGCATTCCTGCAAATACAGCGATCCCACTTTCACTGATCCTGTGCAAACATACTTGCTTCATCAGGAGTTAAAAGCTGTCCATATGCCTATTGCCTTGTACCCGAAGTCTGGCTGAGTAGCGAACTGCACAAGAAAAAAACAATATATTGAAATATCTGTTTCACAGCCATGAACATCTGTCTCCTCTTCAAAAGTAGCATAGTGTAATCTGGATATATATTCCCAGAGTGGAACTTTGGTAATTCAGATTAGAAGCAATTCTTGATGTTTTAAGGAGCCTGTTTATTACAAAAACAATTACACAACCCACCAGCACAGTACACAGAAAGGGAGAAGTAGAAGTTTATTTAGCAAGAAGCCTCCTGGCAGATGCCAGCACAACTGGGGCAGCTAAATTGGCTTGTATCAATAACTCTTTTAGCCAGCTTGTAAAAAAACCTTCTGGGTCTAAGTCCTCTGCATATTCAGGCATACCAACCACCCCGACATTCCGTGTGTGGCTTAAGCATACTAGTTCATTCACTTTTTCCCCAAAAGCTTTTTTATCTTTCATAACTGCTCTTCATTATTGCTTTATCTCCTGTATAGGGAGTTTTGAGATCAGAAAATATTTTTAATTTCAATCCTGTTTCCCATGAAGTTCAGTCACTTTTGAACAATGTATTGGATAACCTTTGCATTCCTTGGGCTGAATCATTGGGCACCAGCATCGATGTATCACCAGGTTTTAATACAAGAATTGCAAGTTTAACATTTTTGCATGCAGACAGGAATGCCTTGAGCTTCCTGACTTGGAATAAGGTCTTTAACTTCCCTCATACTTCCTTTTGTCCCTTTCTCCATACCTGAGAGTGACAGGAACAAATCGCTACCTTAATTTCCAGTCTAGTTTCATTCAAATTGGTGCATTACCTTTAGATGGTTTATTTCACAGTCATTGTCTGGTAAGCTTCATAGCCAGGGAGAAAGCTTTCCTCTAAACTCTTATTTTTTAAACTTCACTGATCCTATTTCTAAGTAAATTTAAGCCATAATATTTAATTAAGGAATAATGTAAATAAAGGTCAGGTTGTATTTTTACAAACACTGTAATGTCTAAAGAGCATGCATTCTATAGGCAGTACCATTAAAAGAAACCCAACTTGCATCAGCAATTAATAAGAAGAATTTTAAGATATCCATTTATTCCCATATTAATGTACATTGTTTCAGCACTGGTATATTCTTCATGAGCAGCCTTTTGATTTAACGTTGTTACTAATTAAGTTAATATTAAAAAATACATAAAAACTCACTGTTTGACTCAGGTTTGCTTAAATTGTCTCTTTTCATTTGCCTAAAGTTAATAACATGATAAATATTTGGCAGTCAGGAAAGTAATAATTTATTACACAGTCAGGAAAGTAATAATTTATTACACAGAAGGCCAAAGCTTGCTCAGTTACAACTGCAAATAACCTGTTAGCCTTAAGTGCAGTTGCAGAGTTGCAGCTGAGAAGAGTTTTGAACTGTACATAACTTTCTGCAAGATATTCTTCCCACTATTAAGAAGCATAAAATGGTAATTTGTTTACTGAACATTTTTTTAAAAAATGTACCGAATCAAAGTTCCTTTGAACTTCTGTTCATCCATAAACTAGCCCTTTAATTTGTAGTGATACTGGTCAGCTCTGCTTGCAGTCGTATCAAATCAGGTGTGGCTGCTCACTGTCCTAGACAACCAGACAACTCATTTAGCATGGCTTATTTTCTCACCATAGGTTAAAAACATTGAAAATTATGATTAATACTATTTCATATGTTTCATTTTAAAATCAAGCAGGATAAATTCACTTCTGTTCTTAAGAATTTGCAACCGTAATCTTCTAACCTCTTATTTCTCCTCTGCTTGACACATTTTTTTCAAGATGCCCCTTTCAACCTCAGGTAATCTATATTACTCAAATATTGTTTTACAAACAGTAGGAAAAAGCCTTTCGCAAGATAGCCAACCCAAGATTAAGTGTCTCACTGAAATCTGTGAATACATTAAATAGTATTTTTCGTATCTCAATGACCCAAACAAAGCCTGTGCCTCAAGGAGGTTACAAAGCTGAGGCAGACAGAGAACACAGAACACAGAAGACACACAGAGAAGCAACTCACTGGGGCTTTTTGTCCTTCTTCCCTCTCATACGTGATCAGGGGATGGAGAGCGCTGACCTGCTTCTCACTGCAGTCAATGGGTGGGCTCCTGCGATCTTTGCCAGCTCAGCGGCTCTAAGACAAAAGTGGGAAGAAGTGAAGGAAGGGAGTCTGGCTGCCATCAGTACCATGGAAGTGGACACAGCAAAGAAAAAGAGTGAAACAGGGCTGCGTGGGGGCAAAGAGAAAATATTTAAATAGTCTATAGTAGGTAAAGGGGAGCAAACAACAGCCACAAAAATGAAGGGGAAAAGAGCCTGACTAGGAAAGAAGGAAAATAGTAGATGAAGTAAAGTTGTGCTTGTTTTTTCAGTAATGTTTAGATGTAATGTGACTCAAACAAAAACAGAGAAGTCTGAGGGTGGGTAAATATAGACAAGTAGATCCAGTCTAAAAATCAAGTAAATAATTACCATTCAAAACCAAGCACACAGAAAATGCAGTAGCAGAATAAATACAATGCTTTTGGCTCTTTTCTCTGAGCAGCACTGCTGTTTTATTGTCAGTCAGGATAACTTCAAAAACGGAAACTCTTTTCTCCACAACACAATAATTAGATGTATTTATTTCTTGAGTGAGCAAAGACCTGGTGACTTAGAAAAAATAGCAAAGAAGTAAATGAGACTCACAAGGAGCACAACCTAATGTGCTTAATTTGGCAGATATTTTAAATTTGAATCCATCGCGTTTACATTTTAGAAATTATCTTTATGCAGGCATCCTACTCCAGGTTGCAGTTCTGTCAAAATTTAAACAGAGTTCAACCTGATTAAAAAAAAGCAGGTGATACAGGAAACGGTTCTGATGATTTAGCAAGTCATTGACTTGAAGCCAACACAAAAGTAAGGCCACAAGTAAGTGGAAGGAGATACTGAGCTGTATCTTTTCATAGTATAAAGCAAGCAAGCAACACAGGGATTTCTGAGACAACAGCCTAGCTTAACACAGGGTCATAATCCTTGCTGGCTTTCTTGTAAGTGATAAGAGCTTAATTGCACTTCTTGATGCATTTATATCTCTAAGCTTAAACGCATGGAAAGTCATTTTGTCACTTTAGTGGACTTTGGTTATGCTCATTTTGGCTGAGCCAGGTTCAGTACTACCTCATGAGCATGTGTCTGCATTATGAAACTGGCTCTCTGGAGATCTTGGTTTTGGTCCTTCTCCAGGTATAAAAAATTCAAAATCCCAGTTTAACTGTAAATAGCACCATATTGTGCTGTAAACAGTGCGTAAACATATCTCACTTCATGAGTGCATTTACAATGCAGCTAGTTAGGAGATAAAGGAAACCAGGGATTGCAAAGGCTGAATGGAGTTAAACTGTGCAAAGCCTTGCAAACAGCAGTTGAAGGCAATGTTTTAATCTATGAGGCATTAATTTGGAAAGAGCAACTTGATTTCAAGTCAGCTGAAATTTTGGAATACCCTGAAAGATTAGATCCATTACCCTTAAATGAATTTTTTAAAAAAAAAAGGAAGAAAGAATACACCAATCAACAGATTTTTGCACTAGTGGGGGAGAGAGGGTTCTCAATCCATTTCAGTGGGCCAGTGTTGT
Organism: Nipponia nippon; assembly: GCF_047370975.1. Classification (NCBI taxonomy): domain Eukaryota; kingdom Metazoa; phylum Chordata; class Aves; order Pelecaniformes; family Threskiornithidae; genus Nipponia; species Nipponia nippon. Next base: position 102,814,139 of record NW_028262290.1, on the reverse strand, counting down.
GGGAGGCTACCTATTAAAACACTTATTTTTCAGGATCTCTGAAAGCTTATAATATGAAAGTGTGTAAATTAAAACTGCATATATTATTTCAGTTAAAATAAAATTAATATTTGGAGTGAAATTTCAGTTGTTTTTAGCTCTTCTTTGCTTTCCTAAAATGTTAATAAAACACCTGCATGACTGCTGTGGGCTCCTGGAGCAGAATGTATAATGCTCAGCTATCTGAAAGGCAAAAAGAATTGCCACGGAAGGAAAACACCACAGATGATACATGAGACCTCTGCACTGGCAAGTCAAATAATAGCCAAAACCAAAAATAAAATGAAACGAATGTGTTTGCATGTGGTAAGTAAGTTTAAGAATATTCACAGGCAACTATGGTTGAATAACACAGAGAATATTGCAAAACAACAAACATATTGCATCCTTTGAAGGGAATGAAAATTAGGTGGGAGAAAGAGGACCAGGATCATCATGGAACAATAAGGACCAAATCATGGTAATTCCTAAAACTACAGATGAACAGTATTAGACAAATAAAATCTACACTGATCAGTACACTGTCCGAAAAATTGGTGAAGAAGTCATACTAAATAAAAGGAGGCTATGGTCAAAGACAGACAGTTGAAAAGTCTTTTTGAAAAAACATAAGAGTATGATCCTTTTAGCAAATACAAGCCTCAGTGTTCTAGCCTTACTGAAAGTCCTAAGTGACTGAGGCACCTATGGACAAACATTAAATTTTTCTGTATTATTGATGCCACCACTGCCGCCCCCTCCCCCCCAAAAAAAAGGAAAAAAAAGAACATCCCTGGCTGTTCTTGCACTTGCAGTGGAAATAACTATTTTATAGGAGCATAGCAAATTTTTTTCAGACAGATGAAACAGCCGTACAGTCATAAAGCATCTTATAAGGTCCTATAGATACATATCTACATTACATACAAATCTATCAGTGTATATTTTTTAAATTCTAAAAATTGACGAACGACTCTTAGTACAGTATCTGTACCCATCTCTAATAGGTTAGGCCCACTCCCATTTTAGGAGTGCTGTGAAGGCTAACAGTGGGACTCAGCATCCCAATTTGGCTACATCAGGAGGTGTTAGAGAGCTACCCCTAATCCCTACTTGGTTCCACACATCCATCTCGCCTTGCAGGCCTCCCCATCTATCTTACCCCAGCAGCCACACAGATGAGAGAGGGAAAAGTCCCTTGACAGCTAAGTTGTCCCTCTTGCACATGCACAGGATTAGCCTCTCTGCCAATTTAGCTATTATCTGTCTAATCCTCCTTTTTGAATAATCTCCTTCATGCCATGTATCTAAGTCCTATCCGAGCCACCTAATCAGGCTAAGGCCGTAACAAGTTCACTTAGAAGATCCAGTTGGAAGCTCTGCAACTGGGACTGAGTCTTGGTTGAAAAGATACCCAACTTCTCCTGGATTAGCAGATAGTGTGAGTGGAGCCAAGGGAGTGAGGTGTTCCTTTATAAAGGCAGGTGTTAGGTTTGAATATTGTGCCAGGGCTTAGGGGGGATGTGAGGTGACAGACAAGGTTTAGGGAGAGCTGTGGCAGGTAAACATGGAATAGGCAGGAATCAAAAACGATCTATGGGGAGGTTGAGGAGTGGAAGGCCAGAAAAGCAAGAGTAAGGCGAGAGTTGGGCTTAGACAATTAACATTCACATTTGCCTTCAGTCGTGGTATTAAACCCACAATGAGATTAGTGACTAGATGGAAAAATCCGCCTTCTACCTATGTTTCATGTGCCTTAGCCTTACAGCGTTAAAGTATTAGAGCGCATTCAGTGCTGAAAGCAGGCAGTGTTTATGGGTGGTCACCTCCCTTGAAGTCCTGATGGGTGCTGCTCTTGGCATTTTTGATCAAAACACATATACCCCAATGTATGTTGAGGCCTTTCTCTGAGCCTGTAAAGAAAACCATGGGCTTTACTTCAGTTCAAGCTGCTGAAAAAGTCAAGTGAGTTTGTATGACACCTCTATTCCAGCACACTTGCCTCCCCATGAGCACTCAGAAGTACAATAGTTTGTCCCCTCCCTAATCAAGATAGTTTTATCATTAAAATTTCCTCGTATCATGGGACATCTGTGGGACTCCTTATGCTTCCAAGCACAGAAGTTATTTCTGAGAACAGAGCACAGCCCTTTGCACTCCTTTGACCAAATTCTGACAGCTAAGGTCCAGCACTGTACATGAACAAGCTAGATTTTTGTTACATAAAATAAAGGCTGCCATACTTTTTATTGGACTAGGATATCAGTTAGATTCCTAAGAGCAGTTATAATAGAATCAAGTTACAATGTCAGTGTGATAAAAGGTATCACATCATTACTCTGTCCTTTTTACCTTATTCATTCACAGATTGAAGTTTCCTGGATTTCTGTCAAAAGAATTAGTCTTTTAAGAATAGAAAAGACCAATGTCATCTTTATACAGTTTGGGAATTCATCTTGAGTAGCCCAGAGATTAACAATATCAGCGATAATTGAGTCAAAGGCGTCTATGGAGTACACTAACAACAAAATAGACCATGGAACAAAAGACAGGTAATTCAACAGTGCACAACTGCTGAATAATCATTTTAACCTTACCAAGGGTCAGGATAGCAAATAAAATAAATAAAAAATGAATGGGTTTAAAGAAAGGAGGAGGGAAAGAACAACAATATACTCAGAGGGAACTAGGCAATTTTGAAGAAAAATGTGTGCAGAACAGAAACTGTACAACTGTTAACAGGAGAGAAAAATCAATTTTACACCATAAAAAGGGATACATTTACATCATTATGATTATGCTGGGAAAGGATTAGAATTTCACTTTCTTCAAAGCATTCTTGCAATGTGTCATATGATTCTTCCTTATCTGATGATCATGGTGATGCATAAAGAATAGCACCTCTCAAGCATCACTTTATTCAGTAACAGACCACCTTGTCTCTCTGAGCTCCCTGACTGCCATATCTCATGTCTTTGTTTTCCATAGGTAAATGTAATTAAACCAGCAGAAGTGGAGTTATAATGGTTCACAAACAGTGGTAATAACTAAAGGGGAAAAAAAGAGTGGGAGAGGAGAGTAGAAAATGCGCATGTATTCAGGAGCTCAATAGTATTAGATAGGGAGATCAATCCTAAAATTGGCATAAGCAAGGGATACAGAAGAAAGCAAAACCCAGACAGCTGAATTCAGATGTTGGTGGCATAGGAAAACACAAGTCATCATTGTAGAAAATACAAGTGTTTCAGAAATGGGGTTAAACAATTATTTGCTCTTTCTTTAAATATAGTTTTAAAATGTATTCTGATTTGAGTACAGGTACAAAATATGCTTGCACATGTGCAAGACCAGGGTTCGCCAATGCCCATAAGTAAATCCATCCTATCTGCCCAGACTAGAACACTTTCATTTCATCCAATGTCAACCTTTTTAATTTCCCAGCTACTCTATCCATGCTTCCCCAGAAGGGAATAGCAGCAACATGAATCATGCCTCCAAAGCAAACTAATGCAGATGCAGGGAGACTCAGAGGTGGCAGGTGTGAGCCTCTCCCCACATCCTGCTCCCCCCTTCTCAGGTGTGCATGTGATGGCTTTAGCATAACTCAGCCACCGCACTTGCTGAGGAAAGCTCCACAGGAATCAGGTTGTTGTATCTGGCACCATATAAAAGCAAATGCAACTACAGGCTCAGTTATAGTCCATTCTGCATGGGAAGAAGGTCTACGGGAGTGGAAAGCCATGCTCTACATCAACGCATTTCCTGATTAGTTTCAAATACTGGCAGAAAGTCAGAAATCAGCCTGGGGGCAGTTAACTGCAATGAGCTGTATATTGGAAGAAATGCTTTCACCTCCTGCCCAAGCATAGGCAATGTCAACTAATGGGGAATTATATTCCTTACCCTTCCCACCTCTTTGCTATCTCAGATCTCCGCTACTACTATTTTCTTTAGGACAGATGTTAGACTTCCCCCTTTCCTTCTTACCCTACCTGATGCAGACAGTGGAAGTTGCAGAAGCTCAAAACAGTGCAGAAAGAGGCCTTATGTTGTGCCTGGATTTGTACCCTGGCTGAATAAACAAGGAGAGACAGCATCTGCTAGAGCTGGTGGTGGCCTAAGAAAGCTGCAGTGCTGTGCACATGCAGAAGGTCACAAGGCTCTGTTTCAACCACAGCTTTGTGGCAGACGAGCCTCCTCCCCACTCTCTTCCCCACCTCAGATTTTAAGTTCAAGAAAGCTAAGTTTTATTTGAATAAAAGCTCACAACAAGCTTTTAAATAGAAAAATATCCTTAAAGGAGCTAGAGAAAACAAAATAAACTGTGCTCCATTCAATCCTCTCTGCCTACAACAGCCTTCTAGGTGGGTCCTTCATTCCAGCCAGTTCACTAACTGAGAAGCAGAAAGCTCTGCTGAGTTTCCCCACATCCCTATGACATTTTTTCCATCGCCTCTGAGGCATGGCTGTCTGCTTCCCAGTCCTTCCTTTAGCTTTTTGGTCTCTTGAAGACATAAGTTGCACAGATCTGCAATGACTCTGCTGGACTCCACTGGCCTGCCCATCCTCAGTTTCTCCCTGAATCTGTTCAGTAACACTTCAAGAATTTCCCCCGGCATGTCCACCCAGCTTCTTCAAAGAAAATAAAGCCAAATTACAACAAACCCATCAAACACACAGTTTGCCATGGTTACGGCAAGAGTTGAGCCTTGCAGTAGGGCTGAAAGGCCAATTTTGTGAGACCAGAACACAGGCAATGGGTCCTGAAGTGCTGCTGATAGTCCTGGAAAAGTGCTTTGTTTAGCTGAGATGCACTTTATATGTTCAGAATGAGCCCACGTAATTTGTTATTGTACTACCATAACTTGCAATAGGCCAACATTTATAGCAGTCAGTGGAGCAATTATAGCTTTAAAGTTTGACACTGAGGCAAAACCAGGGCTGATAATTACAAATGAGTGATTTTCAGAGTGTGAAATACTGAAGAAAAGTAACAAATTGTAAGTAAAGTTTGTCTTAAGGCATATAAGCAAAATCAAGCAGTTAAAAACAATGAAAAAGCATGCAGCCTGCACACTATGTATATGCACTACGTAATACTTCTGCTGTCTTGTGTTCTTTGTAGAGATTGTATAAAAAGAGACTTTTTCCTAAATGTGTAACAGCCCAGATAGCTCTACACCACTTCTTTATATCACTCTTCCATTTCCTTCCTTCCTGCCTGCCTGCTCTTCTGTCTCCTCCTGTGCATCTTTCTTGTCTTCTGCTTACTTAATTCTGCGCTGTGGTAAGGCTGCCTACATCACTTTGTGCCAATTATTGCCTTCAGCTTTTGCTATAACTTTAAATGACCTTTTCTGATCCTTTTGATAGCAAGGTTTAAATAAGTGACTAAAATCTCAGAATCATTCTGAGAGAAAAGAATACCCTCCCAGTTCCTACATATTAACCACAAAATAACTCCTGGAAGAATATATAATGTGGATACATCACTCCAGGAGAAACATGAACTTCAGACTTGGGCACAAGCTAGGGGGAGTTTGTTTGGTTTCAGAACAGCTATCAAATACAAGGTCATTTTAGTGGCTGTGCCCTACTTAAAGGTGTACACTGAAAGAAAAAATGGATAAAAACCTACCCTGTTCAGCCAAAGTTAAGAATATAAAGGAGCACAGTATCTGATGTCTAAACTAATAAAACCAGCAATGTGATGGGTGTTTGTTATTTCTCTGAATGCCTTCACTTATGCTACAGCTAGTTATTCAGTAATACATACTGTGAACAGAAAAGTACAACTTGCCAGGGTACAAAATTACATGGAAAGAAGCCAGCTATTAGAATAACGACAGCAAAAGTCAAATATAAGCTGAGAAAAGCTTACCTCACATTAATGAACTGGCATATAGATGAGTTAAAAACAAAACACGAAAAATCCATATCGAAATCACTGGCAGAGCTTCAGCTCTATTGTAACGCTCTAATCATGAAAACAATAGCATATCAATTTGAAGTGCTTCGGAGAACAGTCGTATCTCTGTCTTGCAGTGGAGCAACAGGGGCTTTTTTTCTGTTTTCTGACACCCTGTTAAGGTCTTGCTGTTTTACTGGGTGCTTTGTTCAGCAACCAGGTATGGTACGGCCCCAGCATCCCATCCCAGTGGGCAAGTTCTAACATTTGTAGACCCTGCGTGGCATCTCAGCACAGATTCCCTAGCTGTGGCATGATTTCAGCAGCTGAAATCTGCTTTTGGCTCTTATTTAATTAGTCAAAGTTTCCCTTTGACTCTGTGACTCTAAACAACTCAAACAAAGCAATTCATTTGAATAATTTGAGTGAAACTTTACTTTTTAACATTCTCCATAAAAATCAATGCTAAGAAATCTGTATCAATATCTCAAGCCTCTGAAGACTTAACCCCAGCAGCAGTCAGGAGGTTTGACTGGCAGCCACCTCTTCAGAAACTGCAGAAGAATGCTTAATGCTCCGGCAGGCAGAATCCCATTGCTATCACAAAAACAGAAGCTTGACGAGCAGATGACTCTGAGGTATTGGCATAACAGTCTTTCAATTCCATATTATTTTAGTGTAGTGTTGCTAGGTTCTGGGTTTTGTTTTCATTTGAATAGTCATTATAATGATTTGAAGTAGGCTTTAAATCTTGAAGGATTTTTCTCCAAAAAATTAGCAATGTCTCTACATTTTACAAGATAGGTTCCTCAAGAGGAGATTGCACTTGAAGTGGAAACTGAGAAGAGTAGTCTCACTGGACTGCAGGCAGAGCCAAAGGAGATTTCTTGACATTTTTACAATGTATTATCCTCTGAAAAGAATATATAGCGCAGGTATCTAAATTTAAGAACATGGTAGAATGTTTAGCCCATTTAAAATGCAGCTAATCGACCTTCTTAGAAGAAATATTTAAATGTTTTAACAATGGGAATGAGAAATGCAGACTAAATACTGCATCTATTGTAATTCCCAAGTCAAATCTGCAAAATTGTATGCATTTCAGGTTTTGAGAGTGTTTTTTTTAAGTTATAGTTCTGAATCCAACAGCCTGTGTTCAGGGTAGTGAATTGGTAAATTAAAGTGTCTATTGACGTTTTTTTAGGCAAAAATGGAAGATAAATTGATTTTCTTAGATGCTGGTATTCTGTAAAATTGAACATCCCCAAAGAGATTTCAAACGGAGCCTGTTGTCTTACTAATTTGCACACCATGCTTTTTTTTTTTTTTTTTTTTTTTCTTGATTAAAACCTTAGTAAGGAACTGCTCAAACCTTGGGAGTTGCTAGGCATAACTGTAGGCCAGCATGTGCTAAATATGCCACAGCACGAGGTCTTTAGTCGTCATCCAGCATACTGTGTGTAAGCAATTGGCAAGCCTCTTCTCCCCCTACCTCCCAGGACTTTTGTTATTGAATTGCTACATAGTGTATCTTAGCCTAATTGAACTCATTACTTAAGGGACTACTCTGTCTACACAAGTATTCAGGAAATATTATTCCTGAATAACTATGTGTATATTCTTATGCTGGAACAAGAATGGGCTAGATAAGATACCTAGATAAAATAATGAATAAACAGGTCCTAGAAGATGTTCTGGCAGCTTCACTGAATCTAGAGAAACCCCTCAGAAAACCTACAAGGAATGATCCTCTTTTGACACAAGAGAGTTGGTGGAAGAAGCCCAGCTTCCCAGGAGCATGAGATGTGAACTATGAAACCACGTCAGAGGAGTCAAATTCCTAACGGCAAGAGAGAAAGATGCCGAAAGGAGTGGTCTGATAAAGAATTAATTCCAATGACTTTAAAAGTACAGCTACGCAAAGGCATGATGGAAAATGATTCCACCTAAAAGCACATTTCCCTCCTCAGGACAGAAGTGTTTGCCCTTGCAGGCTTTGCCAGTCTCCTCGGACTGACCAGGGCCAGGGCAGGAGGCCAGGGGTTGCCCCATCAGCCAGCAACACCTTCCCGGGCAGTTTTGGCATGGGCTGAGGGACACGCTCCCACACAACACCCAGGCAGGATCTGGGGGCCCAGGGCCAATCCCAATATTCACTTTGGATGTAACTGTCCTTTTTCAAGGGAGTGAGAGGGTTTGAAACAGTATGGATGCAACTTCTGCTGGGCCAGGTGGCCTCCAGAATGGGCCCAGGTCTGTTACATACAGTAGTATAGATATACCTTGATTATAGCGTGTTTGTTCCAGTACGCACTGTGACTTGTAACAGAAAAAGTGCACTGAAAAAATTATGGTTGTAGAAGAAAGACAAGTGTCTTGCTCTGATGAAAAAGGGATGATACAGTCACTACGACCGTTTGATTTTGCTCATACCAGTGTAAATCAGGAGTGATTCTGTAGAAATTAGAATAATATCTGTTCTGCATAAAAGGGGTTAAAATGAGGCCTTTTATAGCCATGATTATCAGGATGTGCTAAGGGTCATTTTCATTCCTGTTTTGGAGCCCTATGATAAGCTTTAGAAATACTAAAATATTCCATTTTTTTCTAAGACCATGGAGTAGAGGTAAGCTGGAAATGTGCTGGGGATATTCATGCACACCATTGACTAGACAATCCTTCTGGATCCTTCTGGAGTTCCCCCACCTTAACAACTGAACTTGTCAAATCAGAATAAGCATTTCCTAAGCTGATAAGAAAGTCTAACAAGAAGCTGCACCCAGGGGCATGCTGCTCAGCTTCCCCCAGACGCTCTTGAAAAAAATAAAGCTCATGATTATTAGGGAAATCTTGGTAGCTGCATCAGAGTATGATTCTGTTTCTTTATTATGTGCATTTTTAAAATCTGGTGCTAGTATCTCAAATTCTTATATTTTCTGTTGTCTTTTATTCTGGTACTGTGCCCACATTTGTGCTTAACGCTGCTATTGTAATGATATCTATATTGGTTGCTTTTCATGTGGTATATGATCCTTTTATTTTTCTCCCATTTAGCACTGGAGATATAAAGGCAGAAAGAAAAAGCTACTTGTTGTACTCATTTGAGCTTTACTTCCATCTCAGCATTTTACATGAGTAGTTCCATTGAAATAATAGCAAAGTTTTGTTATTCCTTATTAAAATTTGTGTGTTGCATAGAAAATATTAGCCACTAAGTAAATGTAATTTTGATGCACGTTTTTGGGAAAAACTAATATGCTGTTATTTTAAAGAAGTATGGAAAACCAAGATCAACCTGAAGAGTCTCCAGATATAAAGGAGCTAAGAGTGGAGCTAGTTATACATATAACAGGCTAATAAACTTGAATGCATCAATATGTGAGTGTGCAGTAATCCCAGCTGGACAAACATTTTGAAATTCTTCCGAATTTCAGGGCGCTGGATTTTGCTATGTTGTGCAATATCTTCCACTCATAGTCCCAACAAGAGAAACAAATTCTAATTAGGTGGAGATGTGAGTAGGGACAACATGACCTAGCCTTAGAAGTAAACAGAAATTAAGCTCAACATAATACAAGGACAGATGTGTGCATTGGGCAAATCTAACACTACCTTAAAAGAAACACGTGAAGAACATGGCCATGTACAGGAAGACAATGAAACCAAAGAAATGAGCATAGCAGTGCTACTTCGCAGAAGAGAAACAGAAGATACATTAACGCAGCAGAAACACTGGCAAGCTGTTTCATGAAGACAGTAGGCATTGGGGAAGAGGAAAGATGTAGGCTGCAGAGACTACCAGCCTCATTTAATCTACCGTCTGTGAGGCTGGAATTGCAGCTGTTGTAATAGGATGCTTGATGATGACATATTAAAAAAACCTCCTTTCAATGAGTAATACTGATTGGCACCTGTCATTAGTTTACTTAGGGTAAATTGTGGAGCACTGGGCTGCCCAGTGTAAGGGAAAGTACCATAGCCTGGCCCAGACTGTTGTCAAACATTGGACCATATATTACGTTCAATGACATAAGATACGTAGGCAACTGTTTGAAGATTTAACTGAATTTTCTTTTAAGCAAATTTCCAAAATGCACAGGGAACTTGATTCTGCTACCCATTTGATGCATTAGCTAATGTCTTAATATAAATCCCATTGTTTTCAGCAAACCTGTTTGGAATGGGATGATGGCAGACTAAAACCCAGGTGAAGGACCAAGTTCTAACCGTGAAGTGATCTCGAAAGCTACGTTGGGAAGAGTAATTTAATAGAAACTGGGGAGAAGAAAAGGCAAGTCCCAATCAAGTTTTACCTACAAAACTCTTACCTGACAAGGTGTGTTCCCCTGTTTGAGGTATCTGTTTATAACTGTTCTTACTAGGAATGCTTAAAAAAGCAAACACCCAAACCAAACCTCCTATATCAGGCACATTATTCAGAGTATAAAGTGACAGAAACCAAATGGAAATGTGACCACATCTCCTGATGACCCCATCCTTTTATGTGCACATTTTATTTGCTGCACACAACAGGTAATGGCATAGGAATGCCATCATAGGTGTTCACTTACACCCTTCACCACCAGCCTATCTTAAATACATTACTTATGTTAGTATATCTATAGGTCACATATGAAGTGTGCATTGTAACAGAACAAGTGCCGAGTGTTTGACAAAATTGGCTGAGCCATGAGTGCTAACTGTCACACAGGAAAGTCAACAACCTACAGACATGTTGGCTAGTAACCAGAACGGGCAGTGGAGAGATGTCAGTAATTCCCAGAGGGAACAGAGAGATTCTTTAGACTAGATTCACCCACCATTACTCATACCTTTACTCCATGACATGCCTGAGTGAAATCAGTGAGACTAACATCACTGAGGACACTTGAAACAAAGCTAAATCAAAAACTTTCCTTATATTAAAATAAAAAAGACAAGAGTATCAATAGAATTAATTGAGCTAATATATTTAGCGCATGAACAGTTGCTAAAGAGGTTGCTTAACATAGTATTGTAAATCAGATAATTCTTACCTGTAAAAAATATTAAATATAGTTTGCCAATCTGGGAAACAAATTACTTTCTGTTCAACATCCAAATGATAGCAAGCATTACCTTTGGAATTATTTAATTATTTATTTTAACATACTTATATACAGTGAGTGACTCATCCTGATATAATAGTTTGTTTCAACATAATCTAAGTAAAACTTTTATGACTTAGCGAAGGTTTTTAACACATTTGACTTAGAAACTTTCCTCACAAGCCTTCATAAATATAATCATAGCGACAATATGTCTTTTGTTGTCATGATTTCCAGTTTTTGTGTCTTTACCGAGGGCCAACACCATTTAACGATGTTTTAGTTGCATGTGAAATGGATAACGCTTGAGCAAAATATGCAACACACAGTTTGAAATTAATTCTAAGCAGCTAAAGAAATTTAAAACATACATGTTTATAGGTACATGTATATTATATATTGGTGTATAATAATATATACACACACATTTATTTTAACGTTTAGCTTTAATAGCAAAAGTACAGTAGAATTCCACTGATAGCAAGATTTGATTCTAGATTATCCATAGAAAATTGGTGCACTTTTTCTGAAAATCAATATAAGCTCAAAACAAAATGTGATACCAGATAATTCTCTGCTGTGGTCTAAAACCAATAATCAATTTGAACACCTAAATAATTGAATTAAACCCTATAGTAATCAAATAGATACTTGATAATGAAATACCTCCATTGGAAAATGTTACTGAGTAAAATTTTGTATCAATCCCAAGTAGGTGAGTGTACAACATTTAGGATAAGGCCTCTCAGTCCTGACTGAAGCCCATAGGTACTACTGGAGTACAAATAATAAATAATAGTACATGTATTGTAAACTCTCTAAAATCAGCGATAATACCAAGCATTTTCCATCTTTGAAACACTGTACAAACATAAAACTATTCCTCACAACACCCCTGTGAGGTAGGTACAAAAGTATTACCCCATCTTTACTGATGGGGCAACTCATCCCAATACTACAAGGTGCTAGCTGACTCTGCAAGGGGGAGTTCACTCCCTGATTCCCAGAAGCTCCAGAAGTATGTAATTCTCAAGCAGAATCAGAGTCTAATTAGCGACTTGCCCACATCCCTAAAATAAGTCAGTGGCACAGCCCGAAGCTGTTGGCTTTCACATTTGTCACTTTGTCAATTGATTGAGACATTCTCCGTTCTGAAAAAATAAAATACTATACACTGGTGCTGCAACATGCACAAACATGTATTTTTCTTTTCATACATCTGCTGATACCTTTAATATCTACAAAGGGAAGGCATTTCCCTGTAAGTGCCTACCTTGTGTAGGAAAGCCATAGCAAGATTCTCACATTCTTCTACTTTTATGCATAAAAGTTGCAGTTCTTTTACTCATTTATGTGAAAAGGGACTGATTATTCATATGATGACATCAAATTATCTATTAAGGGGCACAGTCAGCTTTCAGGACCTCCTTTAAAACTGGGATAATCCTGTGGTATGTACTAAAATATATGTATTCTCTTTTCCCTCTTTTTAAAAATAAAGTCCAGAATGCTTTTGCCTAGACCTACTTTTAGTATACTATATAGCTAGCCGTTGTTTTGATGACATGTAAAGTAAAGCAAGACATCTGAACCTGGAAGCAGTCCCTCTTGCACCAGTATAAGCCTGGAGTATCTCCACTGAAGCCCATGGAGTTTCCAGTGGTGTAAAAGCAGGCGCAGTGAAGTTAGGATCAGGACTTCCATCCTCCTGACCATCTGTGGCTGCCCTATACCAGCAACACTAACAAACTTCATGCCTTCATCTGGAGGAAAGAGTGCAAACAGCATGTTTGTCAACAAATCCTGTGAGCTTACGCACATACCTGATCACATCACTGATGACTTCATCATTCATTATGCTAGTGTTACACACAGATGTAAAAAACAGGCAGCTCTTTTGACTTCTGCAGAATTAGAGGAAGAGGAAAAAAATAAACCACAGTATCTTCCAAATGACAGAGTACATGCAGAGAAGTAAATTAAAGGCAACACAAATACAGCACAAATGCAGCTTTAGAAAAACAAAGTATTTGCCAAGATAGAAAGGACAAAATAGGTAAAGGAACAGAAAATATATTGAGGGCTAATATATACAAAAGGAAAAAAAAAAAAAAAACCAACAGGGAAAAAGTAGTTATGTATGTCAATCATTTGTCATAAATGCTGTCTTTCTAATAACTCATAGAAAAAATATAAGTGAAGAGTTTGAAAGCCTTGCTGGAATTTTCATGTTGTAAAATAACCCTCCCCTCAAAAAATCATAACCGGCAATTTTTCTGATTATATAGAGTTCCTACATGGCTCTATTTTTAAACATCTGTAATTCAGCAGACTTTGACCGTTTTTATCCGTGTAGCACATTTTATTATTTAATGTCTTCCTATATTAAAAAAAAATAACCCATACATTTAAAAATAGACACCGTTCTGATTTCATCCTTTTTTGGGGGGGGAGGAGGGGAAGGCACGTAAATTTCCTCTTGTGTTTGGAACAGAACTGTAACTATCAGCACTCCTTTGCTTTCCTTCTTTTTTGCATATCATGTTTTCTCTCAGCAAGGCTCAGGGATGTGCATGCAGGAACGCAAGCACGAACCTATTGTTGTTGTTGAGTCACCAGAGGAAACTTGTACCTTCTTTGGGTAGGTCTTATAAAACAGAGTATCTTCGTAACAAGGCCACTGAAAGATGATTAACACAGCTTTTTCTCTTTTATTTATCTTTTGTCCGTTTTAAATGCAGCAGGCATTCATCACCAGATTATAACAGCTTGAAGGTTACTCAAACATACAGCTTTTTTGCAGGAGATACTTAATCACATGCCTAACCTTAAGAATGTAAATACTTTCATTTAAATCAACGTGAAAAAATAATTTTGTTAAAGTTAGACATGCTTTGATAAATCAGGGTCTTGGAAAAAAAGAAGAAACAAACCCATGGGTTTAAACGTACAGGTTATGTCATTTGGAATGAACGGATGCGAGTTGTCAATTTTTTTTTTCTTTTTTTTTGTATTTTAGAATTTGAACTGCTCCTGATAAATTTGTTCCCAAATTTTATCATGCAGTGTATCATGAATATTAGGCAGATGTTTAAACAACATGAAAAGGAGGCTTTTTTGGTAGACAGTACATGATAAGTGTTCAGAATTGAGTCAATTTGAAACAGTAGTCCTTCCAAAGGCTGTTTTCCCCCCTCGAAAATGTTTTTTTTTTTTTTTTTGTTCTACTGTTTTGCGAGAAATGTCTTACGATATATTTTCATTGGAAAAAAGACTTTAATAATTCTACCCCTTTGCACTGTTAATATGTATTAGAATAGCATTTGAATATAAGGTGTCGACCTTATTCCGATTTTCAGATGCGACGATTAGAAGTCATTGACACCAATCTACCACAAGTGACCTTAGTCTCATATCTTGCTCTGTTATTAGAATAATCAAGGAACGCAATTCAGAAATAATATTACATCCTGCATTTTATTCAATTCCATATGACAAAAATAGTAACCTAGACTAAGACATCCATTTCAATCAGTAGATGTGTCAAGCCAACAAGATTTAATAATAAAAAATATTGGATCTAGGTAACAATTCCCAGCTGGTTCAGGGAGGCTCCTAGCCCTACATGGTATCACAGTATAAAAATAGTGTCTCTCTTCACCATGCAGAGAGGAATGACCTAACCCTGAATACAAAATGGGGTCAGTCTTACTGTACCATCATCAGCCATCTTATTTACAACACTTTACGTCTTTTTTCTTTTTTTCCTTTTTCGTTTTTTCTTCTCTTTTTTTTTTTTTCTTTCTTTTTTTAAGTTATACACATCCTTTAGGGAATAGAGATAACACTACATGGTACCAAATACTAACGAAAAAAAAGTCACACCAAAAATGACACAGATAAATAAAAACATTCAATTGCTGAAATACAGCAACATTAAGCCACCTCAGTTTTCTTTTTTTCAATGCTTGGAAACACCCCTAACCACCCACACACTGTGGCAAAAAAGATGTTACATTGTAGAGGTGTTACAGATATATAATTTTGCTTATATATAGATATATATATCTATATATCTCTATCTCATCACTGTAGAAAATGGAGCTGTAGAGTTCATTGTTCATTTCCAACAGAAACAAACAGCTAATAAGTCTTTGAACCTCTTTTCACTCCATTACACGATGGCAGAAATAGTCCATACTCTTACAGTAATGTTTTTTGTTGTATAAGAAAGATTGTCCTATTTTTCAGTCTCAACTGAGAAGACCTCACTGTCTGATTCGTTCTTCAGGGGCATAAAACTCCTTGCGCTGTTACCCAGCTACCCATAATGTCCCTCAAGCAATTCTGCCGGACGGAAGTTCATAGTGTCAACTCCACCGTGCTTGTAATGCACAAAAATGAGGTAGTACACAAAACGTTTACTGTTCAAGTTTTGATTAAGCCCCAGTCTCCTCAGCATCCCCAGCCTAGCTTATGAGTGGAACCATTCCCTTTATTTACTCGGTGTAATTTGAACAATGCAATCAACTTAAAATTATATTTGATTAATCAGAGTACATTGTGCTTTGGAGCAATCTGAGAAGATAATCAGCAAGAGTTGGAAATAAATACAGAATATTTGTATGTTACTACTGCTCACGCTGCCCAAAAGTTATTATTTTGTTCGCATGTTATTAGGCAGTCGACATCTTTCTCGTGGGTATGTGTGAAAGAGACAGAACAAGATTACAGTAAAATTAAACTTACACAATGTTCTCCTTCCTCTATCCTAGGCTTGTATTAATATCACACTCCTAAGACAAATGTATCAGAATTGTGTCGGGGGTGGTCACGCTTTTAAGTGGGCTTTGTAGAAATGAATCATTTCCATTTAAAAAATGGCAGGCCCCATATTTCCTAAGGATCTGACAGTTCTCTGCGGCTTTTCTGCTTAGTTAACAGAGATCTCTCATTGTTTGACCTTAAAACAAAACAAGAAACTGCAACAGCGTTCTCCTCCTTATTCCTTAAGTCAAAGTACTATTAATAAAATAGTTTACATCTTTGTTCAGTTTCAAATTATAGACAAACCTCCCTAATACAAAATACTAAAAGTGCAATAGTATAAATTAAGAGTTTGCAACCACATTATACAAACATTACCTTTTTATTGTACAGCTTTGATAACATGGAGTATTTACTCACAACTGTTTATAATGTTGTGAATAATTTATGGTGCTAAGGTTTGTCTGTAACTTGTTTTCCAATCATTGAGCTAAAGTCCACACTACATTTTTTTTCATTTAATAGAACAACTGTCCACATAGCAGCTACAAATATTTAAATAAAAAAAGGTTTGTTACTGACAGGTACTTGCACATGAAAAGCATGCTATCTTTCCCAATAAAACTTCACAATTTTGCCTGCATTGAAATAAACCACTTATTTATAGTAAAACAAAACTTGCTTAAAAAAAAACAAAACAAAGAAAAATCACATAGCCAGATGTATTTTGCAGTACAAAAGCTTCATTTAAGTTTGGGGCTAGTATATTGTCTGTTACCCGCATAATCTTAACATTATAAATACTACAGACAAGGATACTGTAATAATACACAGCATTGGGGTACTAAATCACTTATTTAAGATTAAGATTCCTAAAAACATAGTCCAAGTTGTTAACTAATTTGAACAAAACCAGCAAATAAGTGTGACAGAATGCTGTAATGAAGCCCCCCTTTCTCAGGTGATAGTAGTTTTATAAGAAGCAAAGTGGACGTAGACTAGCCTCTTTCTGTTTCTAATGAAGTTATCCCATGATTTGTTTGTTTGTTTGTTTGTTTTCTGTTAAATTAAAAGGTTTCAAAGTTCTCAGTAACAGTCAAACTCACTGTTGAAAGAAGTACCATGCAGGTCTTGCAAGACAACTTTTCAGCAGCCACAAAGTTATGTATTTCTGCTATGGGTAAAACTTTAAAGGGAACCTATGCATTTAGGTCAGGAAACTAATGCTTAGCTTCAAAAGCTGTACATGGAACAGGACAAGTGTTGTGTTGAGTAGCAGTCCAACAGTTATTCGGAACGAATGCTTCTAATTTATGCCAATCTCTTTATTATCCTCAATAAATCTGGTGAATGGACGACTGGCTCCCGTTTCAGAACTTGCTTTGTCCAGACCGACAATGGGAGGGCTGCTGCCCGTGCGAGCTTTGTCCATGCCACCGGTAAGGTTACTTAGAGGCGGGATGGCGCCTCCGCCTAGACTTACTGGGAGCTGGGGAATGCCTCCGTTCTGTATGACAGAAATCTCATTGTTCTTCATAGCAAGTCCGTTAGTGATAGCTGCAGCGTATTGGTTCCAAAAATTGGGGTCAACGTTCATGGCCCGAGCTGCCAAATCCTTCTGGAACATCTCAGAGAACTTGAGCGCGTCGCCACCGAGCAGAGCCATGGGGTTTTCCACGGAGAGGCGGCGGCCGCGGCGTGCAGGGGCGTTATTCCACATGTGAGTTCCCATGTGAACCTGCGGAGCAAATGGGGACAAGAAGCACCCCCAAGTTAGCACGTTCTGGTGAGGCGGCTGGCCTGAAATGCTGTTACTTACAGTATTGCTTGTAAAATGCTTTTTAATTCGCATTGAAAACAAATAAATTCCAGTTAAGACGCAGTTCTAAGACCCAGTCAACCTATACAAAGAAAACTCAGCTCCATAGTAATTTTGCAGTGTGCATTTGTTTCTTCTCAGTGAAAACAAATGCAGCGCCACAAGAATAAAGAGTATTTATCTTCTTAGGTTAGATAATTTCACATGCAAGCTGAAAGTCCTTACACGCTGAAGATTACCAAAGGCATTACTTGTACTAGGAGATGGGTGTTTTTTTCTGCCCTTCCCGTTTTCACGTCTTGTCTATTTTCATAATATTTTATCTCATGTCAGAGGCATAAATTATTTTGCTAAATTTAATATTTTAAAAAAGGACATTTAAAAATGTGTTCCCCAGGCTGTGCCCTGATGGTTAACCTGACTGCGGGAATAAAAGGCGTCAGTCCTGTAGTAACCCACTGTAAATCAGTGGGAAACAGTTTTCTAGTCTGCAATGGCTGCGAAGCAGAATAGAAGATGGAAATTTGAGAGGCACCCAAGGAGCTGAGCAAGCTCTGCATTTCTGGTTTATAGCGAGGTTATTTTGCACTGATGGTCCGCAAGAACTGCCAGAACATGGCCATCAGCTGACTATGTGTGCCATCACATCTGTCAGGAGAACTACAACGTGCATGCACGTACACCCAGAACCAGTTTTAAAGTTCGCATCATTGCACAGCCGCTTTCCAGTCCCTATCTTCAACACAGTGGAAGCATAATAACCACCACTATACAGCAAGCATTTCCTTGAAGCTCCCTTCTCTCCTGTCTTTGGGACAAACACTTAGCACTAAAACCTGCTGAGTTCAAGCCCAGTGCCTTAACCCCCGCCTTAGCCCCCGAGCCTTTACAGTGTTATTTGGCCTCTTACCTTAAGATTCCCCTTTGTGGTAAAAGCTCTACCACAGATTGTGCAACCAAACGGTTTTTCACCGGTATGGGTGCGCTCATGTATCTGCAGTGCACTTGCTGAGGAGAAGGTCTTCCCGCACGACTGACAGTTGTGCTGCTTGGGAGTCCGGCGAGGGGGGGGTGCCAGCATAGGGGTGATCCCTGGACTCATCACTGTCTGTGGTGCAGCAGGAACCTGGATTCCAGCTGGAAGCGAGGGAACCTCACCCAAAGAGATCGGCTTGCTGTGACCATTCACTTCCATTTTGATCATGGTAGGCGCTGTACTGGTGACCAGGCTAGGAGTACTTTGGCTGGGACCTAGAGTAAAGTTGGGTTCAAATAACTGAGAAGGCAGCTCTTTTAATTTGTGCGTCAGTAAGTGCTGTTTTAAATTACCCATAGTGGAACACCCACGACTGCAGACTGTACAAACAAATGGACGTTCTTTAGTATGGCTGCGGTAGTGAATTTCCAATGCACTCTTACAAGCAAAAGGCTTGCCACAGATATTACAAACAGTACTTTTAAACTTACCACGTTCTCTGTTCAGGAACAGCAGGCTAAAAGGAGCCTCCTCTTTGATGACCGGTCTTCCCGGGTTGGTGGA